>NW_026925499.1:0-262972 GCF_032062105.1 Saccostrea cuccullata | reverse complement strand
AAAAAGTCGGATTTCAACCCCATGTATATAAAACGTTATAAAATTCATATTTATCAAAACAGAAACACCAAATTTTGAGGAAAAATAGTAAATAAAACAGTATTGAGAATTTACATTTCCATTAAAAAAATACAGGGTGGTAATTACTTTTCCGTATGATTTTAAACATAATATACCAAATTTTAATTGCAACTTTTGGGTATTGCGCCGCCTTTCTACACCCGACAATGAAATGTGTCTTTTAAAATGGAATAATTTGTGTAGTTACTCCATATTTGTCCATAAATTTATTAGATAGTGTTGGTTTAATCTATATACCAAGTTCCATTAATGTATGACATGGGGTTCCTACAAAACAACGCTTGTCTACGGAATTTTGGGACAGCCCTCGTATATTGTTGCTCATTAATAATTTAACATTTTAAATTTTAGAAAGTTGAGTTATATCAGTGTATTTGTGCGAGTATTACTGTAATTATGTTCTTGAGTTATATTAATTCTTTGGAGTTAAAAGAGACCCATGCCTTTACATGAACATTAAGTTCACGTTAAATTGATGGCCAAAAAATTAAAACAAAATTTTGCTTGAAAATGTTAAGCTAAATAAAGTGCCTTTAAACTGAAATAAAGAAGTAAAATTTTAAACCTTAGTTGTGGATCAACAACAGCTGTATGATCATCTAATGCCCCCATTCTACAAGTTGATGTTTGATGCCAGACGCCTGACGCATAATGCCTAATTCTACAGACCCAATACTCCTCTGAAGGATATTGTAGCTTGTTACAGGGAGGATAATACTCCTCATAGGGATCTGATGGTGACGCACCAATTGATCTAAATGCTTTGGTGTTGGCTAGCTTCATGATATGTTCCATTCCTAAATAAAAAAAAAATAATTTGCAGATGTGACATGTCAGCAGGAGATGCTTCCATGGTACCTGATATCATCTCCATATTTTTCATTAAATAGAATTGTAATTATGATTCAACAATACGCGTATACAAAAAAGTAAACAAATGAGTAAATAAAACAAAAATTCAAATTGAAGAAGAACCCCCCCCCCCACACACACACACACAAACAACACAAATTATGAACAGAATAAATTTTATATGGGTATATGTATAAATTTTAGATGGTTTATGTTTTATTTTTTACTATATTCAGAATGTTCCATCTCCGAATACATAAGCTCAATAGATGTTCACCAGTCAACAGGGATAGTAACGTCTCTTAAACACCTGATCCTACGCAGCATTGTTAAGGCTTGAAAAAGGGGGCAAGGCCTAATTTATACGGGAAATATTTACTGTGACCTCACACAAAAATAAGCACATTTCGTATTCCTCATAATACTAGAAAATCAAATACTTCGCAAATTTGTACTGTTTTAACATTATAAACAGCATAAAAATTTATCAATGCATTAAAAATCGTGGCTAGTTAAATCCAAGACAACAGTTTACAAACAAATCACTGACCAGAGCAAACTTGTCAACATGACGTAATTTTGGTAAAAATGAAATAACTGATGTGCTGCGAAAGGCAGATCAAGTATATTTTTTACAGTGAAAAATGCATTTTATTATTAAATAAAATATTATTTACAGATTTCAGATAGGCTATTAATACAAACGTAAAACCTTTGATTAGTGCGATTATTTAATAATTAGCAAAAGAATGTATTTTATTAATTTTACCTTTTTCATATGAACAGGTACAGATTTTACATTTTTAACACCCAGATGACTTTTGAATATTGATAAGGGATATGTTCCTTAACTTAAAAAGTGCTGCTGCTTCCTGTTATATGGCACGCCAAATTCACAAAAATGAGCTAAACACAGTTTCACAGTTGATAAACTAGGTTGCATTCCTTGTACGAATCGTGTTCAGCTTTAACGTAAAAGAATCGTAAAAGCGTGCAGATCACCATGTACACCTAAATAGTGGTTACAGTGTATGTGTTCCATACTATTCAGTACACTGCAACATTACTTGAATATAATCATTTTAACAAAGAATTAAATGTTGGATATGGAGATAACGAACACCTTTCAATCTCAAATCCCATAAAACAATACAAAAAAAGAGCGAGAAAACACGGACCCCCGAAACATTAGCGGTGGGATCAGGTGCGATGGAGGAGTGAGCATCCCCTGCCGACCGGTCACACCCGCCGCGGGGTCCATGTCATGATCAGGAAATAACGGGAAAATTTGTCGTCAATTCAGTGTATAAATAATGGACTAACAATTGTTATGAAAAACGTCAGTCAGCATTTGACTCAATGATAAATTGTATTTGCTGACAAGGTCTTTGTCGATTACGAAATGATGACTTTAATCGAGACTGCTGATATTCTTGTTTCATCAACTTGCTTTCAATAATGTACCTCGTTTTAGAAATTGTTCATACGTAGAGCATGCTCTTGCGTATCGAATCAACTGAGATATATATATATACTACACATGCAGGTACATCTTACAAAGTTTACATTCTCCTTTTTATTCAACACTTTGGGAATTTTACAGCCAAATGGTCATTAACGCATCTCGGATTCACAGTCAATCATAATTAGAACATTTCCTCGTGTACCAATCAGACATAACCGCAATATGCAGATAAAAATATTATCAACTGCTAAATATACACATTAGTGCGGCATACTATATATCATGAAGTAGTAAAGTATTAGACAAAATATATCAAATAGTCGTAATTAAGACCTTCATATTTACCTTTCAGTAAGGTCTTCATATCATCTGGATGATCCAAGTAATTCGGATCTATGAGGGGTGGATCAAAGGGATCAGTACTTTGAAGGCGAATGGTTCCCCTACTTTTTGGATGGAGAAGTATATTTTCGGTGAAGAAGCTACCTCCATTGCTGGTCTGCATGAAGTCCGCATATGCTTTATATACACCCTCGGTGATCTTCAAGATTTTATAGTTGAACATATGACATAACAGAAATCACTTTTTGATTTAAAAGCTTGAAATTCTCAATTTGATTAGTCTTTAATTTGTTTTAATTAGTAATGCAAAAATCATACTTAAAATTTACTTTCCTTTTCAACGTTATCTTTATATAAAGGACAACTAATTTTGAAAAAAATCACTACGATTTAGGTCTTAGTCATTTAATTCTGTTGTCTATTTATTTGTATTTCAGAAAATATTTAACACAGAATCAAATATATTTTTTCGAAACGTTAAAAAAAGTCAAAGATGAAATTTTGAGTAGTTATAGCTTATAAGGTAAAAAAGAAAAGAAATTCATTAAGGTCGTTGATATTTTCTTTAATTTATTAAAGGTGCCTGAAAAAAACAGACAGATAAAGTTAATTACATGTACATAAGTAATCACGTAAGGGTATTCAATCAAAATAATCGATCATCAGACATATATACTATGAAATCATTTACTTTCGTGGGTGTTTACATTTTCTCTGTCCACTTTGTAACGAGACCGATAGTTTTCTCCGAGACATACACAGATCAATTAAAATATTAAGACCGCCAGGAAATTTTAAAACAACGTGTAATAATCATCCACGAATTCAAATCATCAAGAGCCCAATTTTTTTTTCAGTAAACTCACTGCATTCGACTTTACGAAAATGAGCGCTTTTATAGTATATAGGAAAAAAAACACCTGCTGTGGCTTTCAACTCGACATTAAGATATATCGATGACATATTGTCAATTGTCAATGGTTATTTCCATATTTATGCATATACGATATCTTCTGATGAGCTTGCGATAAAAGATACCACAGGGTCTGACACATCTGCTTCATATTGGGATTTTTTACTTCAAAAAAGAAGGAAGGTAATGGTAATCTAAGATTCAAGCTTTAAGATTAACGCGATGACTTTAACGTTTCAAACGTCAACTTCCATGAAGTATGCAGCAATATAAATGTACTTTCATCACCTGTATACAGAGATTACGTGTATACGAGGGTTGTCCCAAAATTTCGTAGACTGAGCTCATATCGTTTAAAGAATGTATCTTTGTAAAATTTTCAGGGTGGATAAAGCGTGTTCTTGGCAATTACGAAGTTTTATCATGTTTACTTGAAAACTATTCGAGTAATAAGATTTAAAGTGATATTGTTCTCTAACACCCAGAGCAATCTGCAACGTCAAAAAATACAAATATCAACGGTTTAACGTTTTGGAGAAATTATTTCAATTCTCAGAATCAATTCTTAAATCAAACGAAACGGTTATAGTTAAAATATGATGTATCTTAATTACTATGATATGAAAAACATTAAAATATGTAAACAAAGTATATGCATGTACAGGTATGAAATTATTATAATTTGAAAACGCTTTATTTCTACGGGCTTTTCGTCTGTCTTCTCTAATGGAGTTGCACAGTGGAACTCTTGCCCAGATCTTAGCCCTGTCTTTTATTTTAGTTACTGTTAATTTATATACATAAAATAACCGTTTCAGTGAATTTAAATACTAAAAACAAGAAAAACGTTTCCATGTCTACCAGACATTTATGACTGGTACATTTCTGTAAGAGTGAATTCAGGATCAAAACACTTGTGCCAACACAGCCGCCATTTTTCAAGAAGTGTGATTTCAACTCCATGTATATAAAACGTTATAAAATTCATATTTAGTAAAGCATAAACACCAAATTTTAAGGAATAATAGTAAATAAAACAGTTTTAAGAATTTTCATTTCCCTTAAAAAAAATACAGGGTTATTATTACTTTTCCGTAGGATTTTAAATATAATATACCAAATTTTAATTGCAACTTTTGGGTATTGCGCCGCCTACCTACACCAGACAATTAAATGTGCCTTCTAAATTGGAATAATTTGTGTAGTTATTCCATATATGCCTATTAATTTATTAGATAGTGTTATTTAATCTATGTACGAAGTTTAATTAATGTATGTTATCGGGTTCCTACAAAACAACGCTTGTCTACGAAATTTGGGACAAAACTCGTATCTCTCAGCTGATTCGATAAGCAAAAGCATGTCTTACATATGTACAATTTTTTATCTGAGGCAAATTATTGACAAACAAGTCGATGTAGCAAGAATTTCGGCAATCTCGTTTAAAAGTATCATTTCATAAATTTCTAAAATGAGGTAAATTATTGACAAACAAGTTGATGCAGCAAGAATTTCAGCAGTCTCGTTTAAAGGCATGATTTCGTAAGTTCTATGGTCAATACAATGATCTTGTCAGCAAAGACAATTTATAATTGACTCAAATGCTGACTGACGTTTTTCACACTAATTGTTAATCAATTATTTACACACTGAATTGACGATGAATTTTCCGTTATTTCCCGATTATAGCAAGGATGCTCAGTCCTCCATGGCACATGATCCCCCTATGATGTTTTGGAGGTCCATGTTTTTTCTGCTCTATTATGTATTGTTTTATGAACTTTCTGAGTTTGAATACTGTTCATTATCTCCATATATTTCAATCTAAATCAACCGGATATTTCTTTTTTAGATTAGCATTTCGTTTTCATCATAGCGTTTTTAATATTCTATTCTCGTTTCAGCGTTTTTGATATGTTCAATGCAAGCTAAGATTATACAAAAGAACATTACAATTTACCTTTGGATCCCAATTAATCATTTTTGTAAAGCCATGGGCAGTAGAAGGCATTGACAGCATACTGTAGAACGCCATCTGCATGTTTGGAAGCAAGGAGTCTTCCTCCTTCAGAAAAACGTGAGTCTCAAAGTGTGACTTCGACATAGGACCTGTAAATTTTAAAAATCTACTAATCATAATTCATAATTCAACTATCTGAAAAATGAAAAAATAAAAACTTATTGTCAGACGACACGAGTTTATAAAAAATATCAGTACGGTTTTGTTCCTTAAAACGCATATTCATGTATTTTTTACAAGTTAGTTTACCTATGTCATTTCATGTCTTTTTTACAAAAAAAAATCTCATTTAAAAATACCAGATTTGGATATTTTAATATTTGTTACTTTGAACTTAAAACGTTTTCTTTATGATTTAATTATATTTATTTCAATTGCGTTTTTATTATCTAATGATACATGCAAGAGCTAAAGATATTAACAATTAATTATTTTGGTATTCTTAAATGAGAGTTTGTTTATAAAAAATAAAATTTACCTGATTTGAATGTTAGGTATTGGAAAACTGATAATGCTAACTGTTGAAATGATGAAGTTGTATTATCCCTGAATAGCAACGGTACCTTTATATGATCCTCTAAATTTTCTCCAACAGGTAAATCGGCAATCAATGATATCTGTTTTTAAATGGACAAATAAAAGTAATTTACAGCAACTTTAATGAAGAAAAAACAATTTTCACAATATGTCATTGTTTTAAAATTTCTGGTCTCTAATAATTCATTTCATTTAACTTCATTCTGTTCTTCCATAAAGTCTAGTTTTCTTCCAAACTTATAACGTTATTTTTTTATATATATTGAAAAATTCCCTGAAACGTTTTTGGGAATTTCACACGTATACATGTATGGATAAATTAACCTGGGTTTGTTCTTGAAAAGATTTTTTTTTGTTGTTTATTGTTGAACGTCCCCAACGAAAATGTTTCACTCATATGGGATTTGATAAAGGAGATACAATATTGTTTTTCCTCACCCCTAGTGATTGTAGGTGGTTCTTTGGTCCGATGCCCGACAACATTAATATCTGTGGACTGTTGAACGCACCAGCAGAAATAATAACTTCTTTCCTTGCCTTAATTACATGTTTTAAGTTGTCTCTCATAACTGAAATACCCACTGCCGTCTTCTTTTCGATTAAAATCTGAAAATTTGAATCTAACTGATCTAAATCTTAGCAAAACAACACGAAAGATAACACTTTAAGTAAACTAAGACAATTCATGAGAATATATGAATAAAATCGTTTTACCTTAGTAACATAAGAATTCACGGCCACATGAAGATTTGGTCGGTTCATAGCAGGCCTGAGAAAAGCTTTAGCAGTACTCCATCTTTCCCCGTTTCTGGTGGTTTCTTGTGCTTGACAAAAGCCTATACATAAACTCGAAGAATATTTTATTCGCCATTGAGAGAAGCCTTTGTCAAGAGATTGAATATGGCACATACAAATGTTTATGAAAAGAAAATGTACACAATCGAAATTTCACTCCAGTTTTATTCTTGTTCATTTTGTCCTGATAATTGGTTAATTTGAAACGGGACAAAAAGCATTCCAAAATTACACCTTTTTAACGGACCAATATCATTTGCAAATTAAGAGTCGTAAAAGTATTGGATAAGATAATGCTCATTTAAGTATTCTGGAAAATATATATATATATATAGTTATATATAAACAGAGATTCTTAAAATTAATATTACTTCGTTAATTGTAGACTAGTGTGAATTTAATATGTATCGGACCTATTTGGTTTTTCCCATTGCAGTCAACTACAGAGTACCCTAGCTCCTCCAATCCCCGTCTATACACATCGCTCAGAGGAGTAGCTGTTCCATCACTCACTGTCAATGGACCTCCTTTTCCATGGTAAGCTACAAGAGAAATCAAACTTGAAAAATAATTTAAAGGCAGATATGTTTTACCAGATGGTAAATTCCAGATGAGGGAGGGGCTTATTTTGTACAGGCGTGAATGCCCTGGGGACAAGCTGTCGACCTGTGGTCATCTGTCTCTTTATCCCTATAAACAGGAAGTGAAATAAAACACAGTGAAATACTAAGCAGTTAAACTTTACCTGTGTTTGGAATTTTAAGACTATTTTAAATTGGAAGTAAAAAGGTTTCTAAATAATCTTTACTGATTTATTTTTAAATGTTTGAAAACACCCGTACCCATTTAAAACAAGTATGATGACATCATACTATAAATTCAAATATTACAACAAAGATTCCTTCAGATTCTATCAACCAATCAAATCGTCGCCTGCAAAATATTTGTACATGTTTTGAAACAGAAAAGTTCAGAGTTGTTCCAAATTTGACAACTGACATGACCCCTTATGGTATGTTGTTAGATGTTAGCCTAGTGAGTATACGAGTGGATCTAACATACTGTAGCGAGCATGTGAGTGGATCTAACATCCAATTTTCATTTGATTGAAGAAATATCTTGACCAATTTGATATAGATATAAAACTTCAGAATCCTAAACTGATTTATAGAAATCAACAATGATACTGTAATAACGTGTTTATACGTGAATCTTTTAGTGTTGGTATTTGAATATCCTCTGATTTAATGAAATATGGTAGAATGTCCTTGTAGCTCCATCCTTCGGCACCTTCCTGTTCCCATCCATCAAAGTCATGGCGACTGCCTCTCATATACACCATATAGTTAATGGAACTGCTCCCACCAAGAACCCGCCCTCTCGCCTGAGCACTTATCTGTCAAAATTGAATTTTTTTTTTAACTTTTTGCCTATTGTTTTTCACTCACTTGTTAATACTCGGAATTTCCTATCAAAAATGTCTTTTTACAAAATTAATTAACTAGTTGTCAAAATGCAATGACGATCATTATTGGGACCAAACAATTCCTATGATATATATATACTTTATTACAGTAGGAAGATTTTTCAGTTATAATCAAACCTTGTCTTTCAAACCAAAAAATGCGTTCTTTTGAGGGACTGTTCTGAAGGCCCAGTCTTGTTTCGTTGTTTGCAAACCTCCAGCTGCTACAGGAATATGCATAATTTCGTTCTCGTTTTCTGATCCTCCGGCTTCTACTATTAATACGGAAGATCCAAAATCTTCAGAAATTCTGTTAGCAAGAACACAGCCGGCTGATCCTGCTCCAACTGAAACAATGATAACCAGTCAAAGTCACAGAAAATGATCGAGTCTTTTAGAAAAAATAACTGTATCGTGCCGTCATATGTTTCCGATAGTCATATGTTTCCGATAGTCTATTTTCGTCGCGCGAGTTTTCCTTAAAATGAAGTCATATTTCTAATTACTTAGGACACCTGAGGTAGGGAATCTCGCAACACGAATATAAGCAAAAGATAAAAAATATGTTGCGTGCAAAGTTGAATATCATTAAAACAATACAATCAGTGGTGAACAATACTCATTTTTCTTATTACCAGAATTTGTAGCTATCAAAATCGTCTGAAATTAACATCCTTTTGATTCGGAATTCATCTAAAGACGCTCATCATCTGCTAAATTACACTTCCGGTGACGTATTTTGATATTTAAATTAATCATGTGACTCTATTAGTTTTACTATGTATGAAAGCCTTAAACCGTCATAAAATTAGCTGAATCGTGTGCATAACGTCACTTTTTGTAATATTTTAGGCAGTAACAAATAAAAGAAACCCATATTATTCCCCATCTGCACTTATAAGGGCTATCAGTCAGTGAATCAAGATGGAGTCCATGTGTTTTTTAAAAACAAGAGGCCCATGGGCCACATCGCTCACCTGAGCACTAAGGGTAGGAAAAAGTAGAAAATGGTTTTTTATTGTAAAGTTTAAATCCAAAAGTAGTCCCATGGCCAATCATGGATTTGCTATTTTTTATAAAATGATTTTTAAAGAATTTTCCTATATTTACCTTTAAAAACTTTGGTCGGCCATTTTGGCTTGCCCTACCCCCGGGGGTCATGATTTGAACAAACTTGAATCTACACTACCTGAACATGCTTCCATATAAATATGATGAATTATGGCTAAATGTCATTCTTGAGGAGAAGATTTTTAAAGAATTTTCCTATATATTTCCATGTAAAATTTTGGTCGGCCATTTTAGCCCCGCCCTACCCCCGGGGGTCATGATTTGAACAAACGTGAATCTACACTACCTGAGGATGTTTCCCCATAAGTTTCATCTTTCCTGGCACAGTGGTTCTTGAGAAGAAGATTTTTAAAATATGCAACCAAATTTTCATTAATTCCCAATTATCTCCCCTTGAATGAAGGCGCGGCCCTTCATTTGAACAAACTTGAATCCCCTTCACCCAAGGATACTTTGTGGCAAGTTTGGTTGAAATTGGCCCAGCGGTTCTTGAGAAGAAGTCGAAAATGTGAAAAGTTTACAGACAGACGGACAGACAGACGGACGCCGGACAAAATGTGATCAGAAGAGCTCACTTGAGCTTTCAGCTCAGATGAGCTAAAAATATTTTTACAAAATCATGCAACATTTTATCTTCTAAAACTCCAAATGCAAACGACGACTTTATGCCAATTTATTTCCGGCGATTTTTAATGCAAAACCTAGGGTTAAACATTACAAGAGGTAGAAAATCTTTGACAAAACTTGAAAATAATTAGACCGCGGTTATTGTTAGACTATCGGAAACCCATGACGACAGGATATTGGACGGCCATTTAGGACTAAAAATTCTCTACTTAGGATATAAACTTCGTAAATGAGCACTGTTTGTTGGAGTGAGAGACCATCAAGGTATTTAGAAATTATTTATATAAAAATTTAAATGAATTGAAGTATCATGAGTATAATACCTATTATATAGTCGTATGTGCTGTTAAAGACGATGTTTGCTTCTTCACTTGTTTTGTGTTTTGCATTCATGAAGTAATACACAAATGCAGCAAATAAAACCATCAACAAAGAAAGTGATCGATCCATACCTAATTCTGAATAAAAAAAAAAAAAACACAAATTAATCTTTCCTTATGTAATTAAAAAGATTACGATTTTAAAAAATATCGTGACAATATTCCTAATAATTTATTATAAACGTTCCACCACAATAGTCATATTTTTGCAGTTTTGTTAAATAGTAGATTCTTTAGTAATTATATTTCTCATAAGATTAATAAAAGCAATATGGTCGTAGCTTCTATGTTTGATATATATTAAATAAAATTTCATTTTTTGTTATAATTAATTTAAAATATAATTTTGAGTATTTGTATTCACCTTAAAGGCATCAGAGTCACTTACAAGGTTTGCGTTGCAATTTATTAAGCAAACTCCTTATACAGACTCGTGCAACGGATGTCGTAGAATAAATTCAAATCGCTTAATGATGTTGTACATTGTAATATTTTTACTATATTATATTATGCTATTTGTCCCAGTCAAAACAAAATAAGATATGTGTGATATAGCAAGATTAAACTTGAATTAATTATTATTATTGATAATGATTAAAAGACAAATTAGTTTTCCTTGTATAATTTAAAAAGATTCAAAGTAAATCGGTCACAGAAATAAATAATTGTAAAATTTGCTGTAAGGATTCAAATTTGTCTGAACAAATGCTGTAACTTTCAATGACGAATTATATTTTAACAAGTTTGACAATTGGTTTCATCGACATTATATTCAAAAAACTAATATTTTTGCGTAGGCTCCAATTTTCTAATTTGATATGGTAAACAGTTAAAGTTAACAAATGTTATATCAGTTTTAATGGGCTATATGAAGGGTATGGAGATAACGAACACTATTCAATCTCAAAGTCCATAAAACAAAACAAAATAAGAGCAGGGCAAACAAGGACCTCTGAAAAATCAGAGGTTGGATCAGGTGCCATGGAGGAGTGAGCATCCCCTGCCGTGTGCTCCTTATCATGATCAGGAAATAACAGGAAAATCCGTCGTCATTTCGGTGTATAAATAATGGACTTACAATGAATATGAAAAACGTCAGTCAGTAAGTGAGCATCGTAATTAAAAATATGATAAATTTGAATTCAAAATATCTGTTTATGTTTACATCCAATGAACATTTTTCCTTTTATTTCTTATGAATTCCATTGCCATTAATCAATGCATGAACAACATTGAGCAAGCAACGTGTGTAGTTTTCTTAAACAATGGCTGTTCCTAAAGTTTTACATACAATGATATATATTCATCTTAAAAACAATAGTTAAAAAATTGTATTTTACTTTGAATGATTTTTGATACAGATGTAAATATAAACAATAAAATATGCTTTTTTTGGTTGTTAGTACGGGAATAAGCGTCGCAACAACTGCAGAAAAAATATGATTTTTTTTTATATTTAAATAGATGCCTCGTAGGATTCCCATGCATATAAAGTAAAGGCAAATCTAAACGATTTACGAAGCGCCAACGTATTTTGCAGCCAATCCTCAATTTTGCAGTATTCTTAAATCTCAAGAAACTGAAATATATAATTTGCAGATCAATTATAAAAAAAAAAAGATAATAAAATAAAATGCTGAAATACATACCTGCAGGATATTGCTATCTCATAAATCATTATGTACACAGCTATTCAGTGACCTACTAACTTGCAAGTTATCTTTGTTTGTCAATGATACGGAAGCCCAATAGAGCAAACCAAAAATGAATAGGGAAAAAACAAAATTATTCAATAAAAAAAAATAAGCAAAACGAAATTATCGAATAAAGAAAAACAAAAATTATTAAATAGAGAAAAACGAAAATAATATAAGAAAAAACCGGAATTATTAAATAAAGAAAACGTATTTATCAAGTTAAGAAACACAAAATTATTAAATTATTATATGAAGAAAAATGAATTAATATATGAATTTAGCTGAACCCATGAATGATTCTTTAAAGTGCATTTGTTAAAAAGCATCTAATAATAACTCTTTAGATCTGATTTAATTCGACATTAAAATACGTCTGGGGGAAATGAAGTATATATTAAAATCTATAATGCATAAGTATTAAATTGCCAAACGTGAAAAAAAAACAATCTGTGGATACTGTGTAAAGTATGTTTATTGAAGTATTATATCTGTTCAGATTTGTTTACGGGATGCTGTGTCGCGTCCCCACGCTGTCAATGTTGGAACCCGTGAGCCTGGACGTAGATAGGATGGCTGTTTCTGCTTAAATAAAATTAATAACATTCCAAAGAAGCTCATGAATCGCTAGAAGGTCAAGACCTTGCATTATTACTGAATTCCATCCTAACTTAAAGGAATTAGAGTCCTACATGGTCCCCATAATTATAAGGCTTTTGAAACAATAAAGAGAATAATGACTTGAATGTTTTTGTTATTTGTTACGTAAGTGTGTGCATTGTTTGTTCACAAATATGACTGACTTATGAATACTTTGAAAACTTGTCAATTAGAATATGTGAGAACAAGTGGTGCACCACGTCTAATTATGCTCTGACAAAATGACAAAGGAATCAGAAGTGTTTTGCTTAACTTTCAATAAAGTAAGCAGTTATTAAAATATACTTAAAGGTATCGCACAGGAATATGAAGCATTATACGTCTAACATGTGATACGGTTTCAGTACTATCTCCACTAGTGTTTCAATTCCATATACTAGAATACAACGTTTCGTCACCGTCACGGGTTGATGTACAGTACACTGACCTAAAAGGCATAGTGTTTACATCGATTACATGTAAAACCTGTACTGTCTATGGGGTTCTCTGTAAAAAAAATTTAACTCTAATCGTAAAGTATTTTAAGGTATTTCCATCCTCCTATGATGTCATAGGTTTTTGCAAAAGCTGTTATCAATTTAAAATTCATGCCAAGTAGAACTACAATTGTTATTAGAATATTTTTTTAATAGGTGTAATGATAAATACGTAATTGTTAAGTATAAAAAAAATGTTTATTTTCTTTTTTATTAATTATTCAATCTTTAAAAATATTGACGAGGGCAATAACTCCTTGTCATGTATCTTCATTCCGGTATTTTCTTTAATGTACAACTTATGTAAAACAGTTTCCCGGTATTCACAATTTAAGAGTAGTTCAGAAGTAGCAAGTATTTCGGAACGTTCAGCATTAGAATTATGCATTTGAACCATTTTTAGCTAATTTTTTGTCGATAATGTTAAGAAAAAATGTTCAGTTTTTTATGTTGACATAAAACTTCTATCATATATAATATGGCGACCTTTACATTTTTGCAACTACTAATAAAATTAAAGGTCAAGTACGGAGATTTTTGTAAAATTGGAATAATATATACATAATTGTCAGCCGGTCTCATATGATTTCAATTCCCATAGCTGTTTAATTGAAAACCGCCTGCTATGACTTCTGCTGCGCGATTAAAATTTACCTGGGCTATCAATATTTTTTTAGTGACGCGAGTTATCGCCCATAACGTATTACGTCATCAGAGACAACTTTTGACTGCAGCGACTGAGCGAGAAAAAGACAGATTAGGTGTTTACTGGTTGTTTACAAGTGCTTTTCAAAAATTCTTTATAGGGTTATAGTGCAGTGCGCAGTTTTGAATTGTTATGTAAAATTAATACAGAGTGTCAAGTTTATTTCTTTTCTCGAGCGACCAAAAAGAGGTAGAGCACACAGTATACAGTCGTTTGACCGGTGTCGCATAATATTTGGTCCGCCTAGTTTAAAGGTCCGGCCGGACCAAATACGATAACATATTAGGTCTGCCTTTTATAAGAAAAGGTCCGGCCCGTATAAGAAAAGGTCCCCCTACGTTTTAAGGTCCGGGTGGTGCAAAATGTTTTAATCTTGACTATAACATATGAAATTAAAGAGAATCAGTTTATACTATATGATAAGAAGGATTTACCCTGTTGTGTTTTATATTTTGTACAACATACACATATTTCTAGACAAGAATCTACGCGTTTAGTGTGCTTTCAGCATTGCCGTTTAGGACCATAATTTCTTTAAAAATAATGCCACAATTATTGTGCAAGTGTTTGTTTTTCCTTAGAATTTACTTTGTGTAAATTAGTACGATTAAAGGTGTGAAACCTGTCGGTGTGTATAGCTAATAAAACAATGGGGTGTGACGTATTTGTTTACCTGACAGGTACCCACAGGTAGAGCCCGCGGCAGATGGCGCTGTCATTGAATGGTCGGTGAACCTAATGGTCATGTGTTAGCTTTATATATCAATAGATTTGAAGTTTTTTAATTAATAAATTATGCTAAGGAACAAAATATTCATGCGTTCACTTCAAAACTGCGACATTTATGATAATTATAATCGTATAGTCTTTATTTGAATATTTAAAGCTAAATATGGCGTATCATAATCTGAGCTAAAATTTAAAAATACTAGATTAAGCGTGTAATAATTTACATGAGATTTGATATTTATGTTCAAATTAAAATTTTCATCGATATTGAACTTAAATATACCCACGTTTCGATGAGTTAAATTCGAACTAATTGAATTAAAACTGTGTCTGATATTTAAATTCCGAGTCGATAAGAATCGGGCATTGTTTTAAATCTCTGATATCTATACATGAAACGCAATTGATTTAAATTTCGGTAATGGAAAATTTTAAAGAATAAATCATTGACTGTTTAGTAAATCAAATGTCTTGGACATAAGTTCGGCACAGTCTTTGACATTTGATTTAGTGAACATTAAATGCGATGAAAAAATTTCTGTTAACTAGACCTAGTGCTTCATGTACAGATGTATATATACAGAATTTTTATATTAAAAATGTTGTGTATAATAATTTTTTTTTCAACATTCCTTTTCTACGTACATGTACTTGGTTCATGTACAGATGTATATTTACAGAATTTTTATATTCATGACAGTATGCCGACATGGTAATTGTCAATAAAGTGAATTGAATTGAATTAAAAATGTTGTGTATCATATTTTTTTTTTCAAAATTCCTTTTCTACGTACATGTACCTGGTAAACATTAAATTGCCGGAGAGGTACCTAGCAAAAATTCCGGAAATGAAAAGAAATAAATGTCAGGGAAAAAAGAGTAATTTCGGAAATAAAAAAAGAAATGTCGGAAATGAAATGCAGCGGTTCTTTCTGTATATAAAAGAAAGATCTTTTTAATATTGTTAGTCTTAACTTATAAAAAAAAAAAAGCCTTTTATGATTTAAAGAAATTCCTTATCCCAAGTGAGGAGTTTAATACTACATGAAAGATCGATAAAGAGTACATGTAATTCTCTGGTTTCCTGTAGTCTTCACATATACATCTTGTTTTCTGTTTATAATCATATTTTGGTCCTTTATTTGTGGATAGTGTAAAATATAACCTAAGGCCATTCCAAGTTTTTTCTATGTTTAGCGTCCGCGTGCGCCTTGGTTTTTGACACCCAATATAAGAAAAAACAGAGAAAACCAGAAGACCCGATATTGATTATTCTGGTCGAAATCTTTGAATTCTGTCATGTCCTGTTATAATCTGTCTACAATTTTTCATATTTGGTATATTTTGAGCATTTAGTATATGGATTTTGCTACAGTATAGATCTAGAAAGGAGAAAAGATATTTTTTTTGAAATCAAATCCTTTAAAAGACGTTACTTTTATGACTATAAAGTCTGTGTTTTCTTTTTTTTCGTCTGTGTGTTTTTTGCGAATAGGTAGGAAGGTTTTTGAAAGATGGGTGGACGCTAAACATAGCAAAAACTTGGAATGGCCTAATATTGAATTCGATCTCTAATTACATTTACTGCAGAAACAAAACACATGATTGTAATGTTCAGTTCAAGACTAAAGCAGCTCACACTATGTGGAAAACATATTACAATAGGGGTTGTTTTACAAAAGAACTTGCGACTCAGACCAAAAACTTAAGCTGATTGTATAATTTTATGAAATTAATGTTTCATTTTAAATAACTGTAAATTATTTTCTATTATAACTGACATGGAGCCTTTTGCCAAAAATTTTTTTTATAATTATTTATCTTACGCCTGTATGAAAGGATAAGCCTGAGGGGGAAAGTTTTTATAAGTTCTCGTCCATGCATATACTAGTACTCAAAAATAGAAGAAAAAATAAAGCATACATGTGTTTACAGTTGGATCCAGCATTGCATCACTTGACCCTCTTCATATGTTGTGTATCAAGTATTTTTTAAATTTTGAATCTGTGCAGACCCCACCCCAAAACAGTACCCAGAAATAGTCATAGCGCATTTGATAGGCATTTTCGCCCACACTACTAGTGATTTTTTAATCACATTGCTTAACCTGAATTTTGTCATACAATCTTAGTTTATACATGCATAAAACCAAATCACACTATAATGATATGCCAATGTTAATAGTTCCCTCATATGATAAATCTAAAAAATTATCCAGTTTGTATGGAATATATAATAAATATTGAGGTATCCACCTAACGATGACAATTTGTTGCCAAAGACCACCCTTAACCAGAAAAACAACTTTTGAATAATTTTATTTGGATATGACTGCACTTCATTCCATTTAGATAATTTTGGTTAAAGGTGGCTTTGCTCATTGTAAAGGAAATTTTATACGGAGTTTATTTTCGTATAGCATAAGAATCAGAGTAAGTGACATGACAAACCTTAAAGCGCAGCTTAGTATATATGGCCCGTCTTCTGTATTTCAGATATCTGTATGTTATGAAGGGAAATTTTTGGACAGGGTTTATTTTCGTAGCTTAAAAACACGAGAAAGGCACAGGGCGGACCTTAAAACGCAGTTATCAGAAAAGGTCCGCCCTTCATATATCAGATATCTGCATGTCATAAGGAGAAATTTTTGGACAGGGTTTATCGCAGTACAGTTAACGTGCGCAATGGAAATATTCACTAAATTTTGTATTTAAAAATGTATTCGTAATTGGGATAGCGATTAATTTTAGTCCATTATTTATATCGAATTATTGTAATTATGATTAATAACTACATATCGAGGACGATTATATTTTATATTTAGACTAATCACGTGATAAGTCAGTCACGCGATTTTAGCACAGTGACTTGCAGTATTGATGTTACATATAAATATCACTAGTGCAAGGGCATAACCAAGTTAAATTTCCAAGTTTATTATATAAATATTTTCAACACGTATTATAGTTTCTAAAAAGTGCTGCGATCCTGTCTAAATTCTGCAATTTCATTGTTAAAATTATATTTGTATGACCGAATGCTATATTTTTTGCTGGTCAGCGGCATAAAATATTGATATAATTAAATTGTTTTTAAGATTTCATCAGGATCGCAGCACTTTTCAGATACCTTAATAGTTCTAGAGTTGAATTGTAAAATCTGACTTTGATCCATAGAGTGTATGCCCTTGCACTAGATCGATTTATTAAGACCCCCCACATTACCCTCCGATGTACTTGCATACAAATATACGGCAGTGTCAATTAAATACGTTATGTACAAAAAAATGATTAATTAAAAAGTGAAGAAGACCTTAAAGTCAAGTTATTGACACATAGAATATCTGTAAATAATATTTTATTTATTTAGAGAATACATATTTTGTTGAGAAAATATTACTTGATCTGTCTCTGACTGCATTACAACTACGTCACATTGTAAGAAATGACGTCATATTGACAGTGACTTGTTCATAACTTGTTATGTGGGATTTAACTAACGATAAAACAACACTCTGTAGTAAGTTTTTATGCAGTTTGATGATTTCTTACTGGTTAAATTAGCAAATCAACTCATTCTGTGGTATTTTAAAGAAATGTTGTATGACGTATAATTTGTATGATGTCATAGTGAAGTTTTCCCGTACAAATTAGGCTCCGCCTCCTTTTCGTAGCCTTAACTGTGCTGCGATTTTCGTAGCTTAAAAACACGAGAAAGGGACAGGGCGGACCTTAAAACGCAGTTATCAGAAAAGGTCCGCCCTCTGTATTTCAGATATCTTTATGTTTTATCGGGAAAGTTTTGGACAGGGTTTATTTTCGTAGCTTAAAAACACGAGAAAGGCACAGGGCGGACCTTAAAACGCAGTTATCAGAAAAGGTCCGCCCTTCATATATCAGATATCTGCATGTCATAAAGAGAAATTTTTGGACAGGGTTTATTTTCGTAGCTTAAAAACACGAGAAAGGGACAGGGCGGACCTTAAAACGCAGTTATCAGAAAAGGTCCGCCCTTTATATTTCTGATATCTGCATGTCATAAAGAGAAATTGTTGGACAGGGTTTATTTTCGTAGCTTAAAAACACGAGAAAGGCACAGGGCGGACCTTAAAACGCAGTTATCAGAAAAGGTCCGCCCTGTATATTTCAAATGTCTTCATGTCATAAAGAGAAATTTTTAGACAGGGTTTATTTTCGAAGCTTAAAAACACGAGAAAGGCACAGGGCGGACCTTAAAACGCAGTTACCAGATCAGGTCCGCCCTCTGTATTTCAGATATCTTCATGTCATAAAGGAAAATTGTTGGACAAAGTTTATTTTCGTAACATAAAAACACGAGAAATGGACAGGGCGAACCCTAAAACGTAGTTATCAGAAAAAGTCCGGCCTCTGTATTTCGGATATCTTCATGTCATAATGAGAAATTTTTAGACAGGGTTTATTTAGCTTAAAAAACACGAGAAATGGACAGGGCGGACCTTAAAACGCAGTTATCAGAAAAGGTCCGCCCTCTGTATTTCAGATATCTTCATGTCATAAAGGAAAATTGTTGGACAAAGTTTATTTTCGTAGCTTAAAAGCACGAGAAAGGCACAGGGCGGACCTTAAAACGCAGTTATCAGAAAAGGTCCGCCCTCTGGAATTCAGATATTTTCATGTCATAAAGAGAAATTTTTGGATAGGGTTTATTTTCGTAAACTAAAGAAAGAGACAGGGCGGACCTTAAAACGCAGTTATCAGAAAAGGTCCGCCCTCTGTATTTCAGATATCTTTATGTTTAAAAGGGAAATTTTTGGACAAAGTTAATTTTCGTAGCTTAAAAACACGAGAAAGGGACAGGGCGGACCTTAAAACGCAGTTATCAGAAAAGGTCCGCCCTCTGTATTTCAGATATCTTCATGTCATAAAGAGAAAGATTTGGACAAGTTTATTTTCGTAAACTAAAGAAAGAGACAGGGCGGGCCTTAAAACGCAGTTATCAGAAAAGGTCCGCCCTCTGTATTTCAGATATCTTTATGTTTAAAAGGGACATTTTTGGACAAAGTTAATTTTCGTAGCTTAAAAACACGAGAAAGGGACAGGGCGGACCTTAAAACGCAGTTATCAGAAAAGGTCCGCCCTCTGGAATTCAGATATCTTCATGTCATAAAGAGAAAGATTTGGACAAGTTTATTTTCGTAAACTAAAGAAAGAGACAGGGCGGACCTTAAAACGCAGTTATCAGAAAAGGTCCGCCCTCTGTATTTCAGATATCTTTATGTTTAAAAGGGAAATTTTTGGACAAAGTTAATTTTCGTAGCTTAAAAACACGAGAAAGGGACAGGGCGGACCTAAAACGCAGTTATCAGAAAAGGTCCGCCCTCTGTATTTCAGATATCTTCATGTCATAAAGAGAAAGATTTGGACAAGTTTATTTTCGTAAACTAAAGAAAGAGACAGGGCGGACCTTAAAACGCAGTTATCAGAAAAGGTCCGCCCTTTATATTTCAGATATATCTTATACAGCAAAAATTATAGACGGGGCAATCTCTCTCATTAACAATAGAGAACGACGACAGACAACGGACAAATTTTTATTAGAAAAGCTCACTTAAGCCTTAAGAGTAGCAGGGGGACCTTAAAACGCACCAGAAGAAAGGGTCCGCCATTTGTTTTGAAAAAAAAATAGACAATTGCTAACTTAATTTCCGACTGCTGTCTACAGATTTTGTCCTTTAACTCGGCACTTACGGCCATTGAGTAGGGAGTGATCTTTTTCGTGCCAGCACCTACTGCGACACGGGACCCCGGTTTATACGTTTTCTCCGAAGGACCGATTTCCAGGTCCCAAAAAGGGATTCGAACCTGCGACGTAAGGATCAACTCCTTCCTTTGACACCGTTCACGGTAGCTCAGTCGGTAGAGCGTTCGCTCCGTGATCGGGAGGTCGTGAGTTCGTATCTCGGCCGCGACTGACCCTGCAGTCGATAAAATGGGTAGCAACTGTTCCTTCGCCATGCGCTCGGCACTTTGAAGTGAAAGTTGCGGGTCCTTCGGATGAGACCTTAAAAACCGAGGCCCCGTGTCAGCGGCAGGCGTTGGCACGATAAAGATCCTTCACTGCTCAATGGCCCTGAGTGCCGAGTAAAGGTCAAAATTTGAGGCCCTTCACCGGCATACGGTGACGTCTCCATATGAGCGAAAAATTCTCGAGAGGGACGTTAAACAATATACAATCAATCAATCATTACTTTGACGCTCTAACCATGCACTCCATGTAATGCTATTGGTTATGAATTTCATTTCTTTTTTTACAGTTTAATTTGAATATATAAACAAGGAATATACTTATAAAATCTACGTAAGATGATACTTCCTTACACTGTAAACTGTAAAAATCTTTAGAATTAAAAATTTAGAAATAAAATTTCAGTTGCTGTAACATCATTGGCATCGGAAGTAAATTGGAGGGGAGGGGCTATTTCAAAGGGAAAAAATTGTCAAACCTAAAAAAAAAAAACTTGACAAGCACAAAAAAGAAAAAGGAAATTTTGACCGGGGGGGGGGAGGTGATTTTAACTTTTTCCAGAACCAATTTTTCCCCAAACACTACTACTTACCCTTCTTTGACTACGCTGCAACGTGCCCGTTGAAAGTGGGTTAAACTTGTGTCCCAATTTTTACTGCATATATTGATATGACTATCTTTGCAAAAAAAGTGCCCCCCCCCCCGGTTTCGACGCCTATGTACATTGAGAGAGTAAATTTCTTAAATCGCGCCTATTATTATATATACATGTAATTCATTGTTCTATGATGCTATGAGTTCCTTTAACTTTTTCTGGTTCGTGACATGCACTAGTAGTTTGGTTTTTTGGGTTTTTTTTGTACAATTAAACTGACAAGAAGTCAAAACTGTAATGATTTCGGTTAACGATCCAGTGTATGTACATTTTCAGGGGATATGTCTTTTGTATTGTATATCTGCATACGTTCTTGAATATCTCTCTGAGCGCAACAGAATAAACTATTTACAAACACACACAAGTTAAATTGATGCAAAGCATCAAATCGGCCGCGAACAAAATTCTGTATTTCAAAAAGTAATTTCACAATTAAAAAAACATCTATGCTAGCAAAGCACACGATATTAATTCAAAGCTGAAATAGTGATCATTTTTATTTCAGACTGCCTTCAAAACAAAATAAATAGTTTAAAAAATAGATAAGTAGAAATTTTAGTACATTTGCTCATAAAATGGATTTATCGATGTAATAATTTCAATGAGAAATGATAAGAATTTATTGTCATCAAAATGAAGATGTAGGCCTCTCAAGATGAACCACCTGGATCTTTGTCCCATGATAATGTCACTGGATTCTGCAGGATAGGCTATGCTGCAAGGCTCGGTGCAAAATGAAGAGATATTATCCTTATGTCACTCGCAGCTCTAACATATTCAAAACAATTTTTTACAAGTTGAACAACTTTTCAATTCTTATTAACCATGCACTTTTACAATGTCATTATTATCCGGAAAATCATGACGATTTTCTTCCATATCTTACACACTCCCAAGTCAGGGAGTACCTATTGTAAACTCTTTTTTGTATAACCATGAATTGTCAATTATCTGATGAGAAATAACTATGAAGTTGAAACATAATTAACAACAATTAATACTTAGTTTAAAACAATTTTTAAAAATATTTTACTCATGATTTTACACATGTTATCATTTAAAAGTTATTTTACTGAACTAATACAAAGAACATCTCATTTTTCCATGTGCGATTTCTAACACAATTACAAATAGATCAGCCGCTGATGTGGCCGATGATGAAAAGAAATCAAAATAGCCTCTTACAGTCATAGAAAAATCTAACGTTAAACAAGTAGCTACAACGAAGTTTATGATACGTCATGATATTAGAAGACTATTTCTATTTAATTTATATAAAAAAAATTGTATGCGTTTTAAGTTTCTCTTTAATATGTATTGGTTGAAAAAATTCTTCCTATAGCTCGTAAAACAGTGGAAAGTGAGAAAAAAAATCTGTATTGAAGCAGTATTTCCATGGTCGGAAGTGTTTGTTAGATGCTAACGGGAAATTCTAGTATGAAATTGGGGGTGTCTTTAAACTCAAGCTGGGGGGAAAAATGTAGGATATATATGTACAATACCGGTATTCTTTAATATTTTTAATTTTTTGACACGTATCCGCTTGATTTTACTATCCCCCCCCCCCCGCCAAAAAAAAAACATTTAGGAGGGGCCTTTAAAATGTTCGGATTTTTATTGAAACCGAGAGACATAAGTATAAATATATTATTAATGCACATAGATTTTATTTGAGCGACATGTATATCAAATATGAAAAATAAAGGAATTTATAAATCCAGCAATCTATCGATTTTAGTTTGATTTCGCCAATTAATGCACATTTACCTTGTCCTAGAGTAATATTTAGTGGGCCGCATTTCATTTCCGGAATTTTCAACCAAAAAAAAATGATAATAATAACTTTTCATTTCCGACAGTTTTTACATTTTAAAAGTTTTCATCTCCGACATTTGTCAAATTCATGTCAGTATTTTTTCGGCAATGAAAAAAAAATCATACTTCCGTCATAAATAATATTTATATAATATATATATACAATACCCTATTAAAAATCTATTTCCATCTTTGTTATATATCTTAACCTTAAAGTGCCATAAAGGTATCTTTAAAAAAATCCAAAAATGTGAAGAAAAAAAAAATAATGTCGGAAATGAAAATAAAAATGTCGGATTCCGAAATAATAACAAAAATTGTCGGAAAATGCAATGCAAAATTCAGGAAATGAAATGCAGAGATCTAGTAGATAAATATTAGCCTTTGAAAAGGTAAGAAACAGTGTTAACTTATAAAAACACAGGGGATATGGTACTTTAGGTTTTCTCAAACGAGACAATTATAGACTAACCCCCAACTGCCCAATCTGCAGGCATGTTGTTTTTACAATAACGGGTGTAGGGTAGTACACCGTGACATAAGCCCCTGTCACAGTGACCCCCCACTTATTGACAACAATATTAAACGTAAAGAATGACAGATTTTTTTATCAATACTATATTAAGAAATATATTTTGAACTAGTGCTAATTGTAACGGGGACCGTTACAGATGTTCCCCAAACGCTCCCCAACTCCCTTTTGGTGCCATATTTCCTGTAAGCTTCATTAAATAAGACAAAATCTATGCATTTTAGACTTTAACAACGTTTACCCAGAAGTGTACCAAGTTCATTCAAATTTTAGCATTGCACGTGTGCGCATATGAATGCCTGTGCGTAATGACCATATCTTCTTGTCTACACAATTTAGTATATTTCATTATACTTAATATTAAAGTATTTAATCCAAAAGTATTACAAATACGCTCATACAAGTGTATTTTTGAATTTACTCATTTCACGTGCACACACGTGCATACATGAGCATGGTGACTATACCTTCTTGTAGAAGTCCATTACATCTATCTATGTTCTAAATCTCACCCCGTTTTGTTGAAAACCAAGGGAGTTATAGCTGTTTTAAGTTTCAGCCAATCAGATTGCAGCCCAAGTACACGCACGTGTATGCATGTGCATGGTGACTATAACTTCTTGTAGAAGTCCATTATATCTATCTATGTTCAAAATACCATCCTGTTTGGTTGAAAACCAAGGGAGTTATAGCTGTTTTAAGTTTCAGCCAATCAGATTGCAGCCCAAGTACATGCACGTGTATGCATGTGCATGGTGACTATACCTTCTTGTAGAAGTCCATTATATCTATCTATGTTCCAAATCCCATCCTGTTTGGTTGAAAACCAAGGGAGTTATAGCTATTTAAAGTTTGAGCCAATCAAATTGCAGCGCACGTGCATGCACATGTTTTTATGAAAATTGCTATATATCATGTTGTAGAATATCCTAATGCATGGCAAAGTTCAAAATTTCAAAGGATTTTGTCAAAAAACAAGAAAGATATTGAGACTTTAGTTTTAGCCAATCAGAGAGAAGTGCACGTGCATGCGCGTGAGATCTTGCTATTTTGACTATGTCATATCGTCTATGTTACTTTTATATCCTAATATTATGAGTTTTAAAGCATTTCATCAAAAATGTAAAAAAGTTACGCTTATATTCATTATATTGATCATTTCTCGTGTTGCACGTGCGCGCTCTTGCAAGCACGTGCGCGCAAAATGACCTTCGTTCCACAAATCTACATAACATATCTAATGACCCTAAAAACATTTCACCTTAGTCGGATGTGTAGTTAACGAGATCATTCGCGGACAAAAAAGTGCCCAGGAAGAAGAAAAATAATAATAATAAGAAACAGAGTAAAAACAATATGTTCCCAAACTTCGTTTGGGGAACATAATTACTGAGTATGTGATTTTTTTTGCGAGTGGAAGTCGGACGTTTATCATGTACTTATTGGAAAGAGAGTGTAACTAAATGATTCGTGTTGGACTTACGAACATTCATCTGTTCATTGCATACTGATTAATCTGCCAGTAAACAGGCGGTGAAGGTAAATGTATGTACATTTGTATTCTTAATATTTTTTTTTAAATGATAATGTTGATACCAGTGTATTTAAACGACAAAATAAGCATGTCCCATCTTCCCGACAGGAAACTCGATCAATAAATCTATACATTTCTTTAATAAATATATTATTTATGTATTAATTTCTTACTTATTGTTTACTACATTCTCATGGAGGAAACACTAGCAATTAATACGACTTTATATCCTCAATTAATTTTAAAACAATAGTTTTTCAATTGATATCGAATGAACACAGGCATACAATTTGTATAATAGGCCGAGGGCGGACCTTTTCTTATAGAGCCAGGCGGACCTAATATGTTATCGTATTAGGTCCGGCCGGACCTTTAAACGAGGCGGACCAAATATTATGCGACACCGGTAACGAATGTTTGCCAGTATCGAATATTTATTTTATTTAAATTTTCTAGAAAAACATAGAGACGGGTGAAAAAAAATATCACAGGGTAAATACATGTACAATAAAAGGATGATTATTCAATCCCTGTATTGTGTTTTTGTATTATCTGCATGATTATTTCCCACAGTATTTACAATTTGAAACTATGACCTAGATTTTAACACGCGGAAGTGCAAGTAAAAGAAAACGAGTGTGCAAACAAATTCGTCTAAATAATTTTTTCCAATATTTTTCGATCCAGATTGAGCATGTTATCAATTTTTAGTATAAATATATCATGACAGAATATCGAATGAAACAATAAATGACTTTTGAATGAAATTTTAACATCCAAATTTACCACGTGTTGTTTTCTTAGTTACGAATCACGGATTTTCGAAGAACGAAAAATGCCGTTTTACGGGATGCAAAAACAAGGAAAGCTGACAGAAGTGTAAATACTATCAAAACAATTTACAAACAAAAATATCCCATGATAATTATGTCTCAGAGATGGTTGATTTAATTTTACATGTAATAACCCATGTCACTAAAAGTTTCTCAATAATTAATACTACATTTTTCATATTGTTTAGTTTTAGAAAAATAGTCCTTTCAATCAACAAGTAGTACTTATATACAAACCTTCTTTAAGGTATATATTTCTACAATAATTTTGACCAACTGGTTTTATTTATTAAGTCGGCAACAATAGAAGGCACATGATTCGATAATGAAAAGTCGATTCGAAACTAGGAAAATAGGGGGGGGTCTTGTTTTTGAAAGCTCTATACCTGTACCACTCATTTTTGGAAATTTTGGTACCACCTATTTAAAAAGCTTAGAAATACAAATTAAACAACAACAAAGAAAATTTGAAAATTCAAAGATGTGGGTTGTGAGTAAGACGTAACTAGAAACCGAACCGTTACTGTTAATAGGACTGTACCACATCGTCTGTTTACAGCGCATTAACAAACATCCGCAAAATTTCAATACATGAATTTATAATATTTAGTTAATCTATTTGTAAGCAAGCAGAGAAAAAAATACACACGTATCTGGAAAATATAGTGACCATACGCATTATTATTTCAAACCAGATCAATTAATTTGATACGGATTTTTTTTTGTATGAGACTTGGAGAGTTATTGAGTTTGCACTGAAAAAAAAATGCATAGAGACTCAGAGGATTGTCTTCTTAAAATACTAGCATATATATATATATATATATTTTAGTTAACTTGGATTTTGTCTTAAAAATTATAACATATTTACTCTGTCTCATCTTATTTTTCATAACACTCGCACAAAGATAAGACACAGGAGTTCAATAAAATCGCTACGTATACATTGCAACAAATTCCATCTCACGACTATCGCTGCATTTCATCTGTTGGGTGCTCATTACCGCTACATCTTCCGAAATCACAAAATCTTTAGATTGTGAAAATGGCGATTGCACAGAGTATGTGTTCAAAACCATAAAATTCACTCACAATGTCGTCAAGGTACAAGTAAAATTACGTTGTTTTTTTTGTTTTGTTTTGTTTTGTTTTTGTTTTGTTTTGTTTTATAAAAAGTTGGAGAGGGGGAGGCATGAGAATCTATATTGAAATTAAGGACATAAAGTCACGAGAAAGGTTTATTCATAGTTCTCTATGTGAAGTTATCCTCTGCAGGATTGTGCATAGTTATAGGTTTCTATGGTGAGACTGGAGAAGGACTAGTACACTGGTGGGGATTACCCACAAGCGCCTGAAGTATGGCCATTCTCTAAACTGCTATAGAAATTACGATGGCCGTTCAAAAATTACGTGGACTGGTTGCACAGAGAAAAAAAAATTTGATGGCATAATCAGGCAAAATGTCACATTTAATATAAATGATTCTTTACCTATATGGTCTTCAAAATTGATATGAAAAACTTTTAACTTTGCTAATAATTGTTTACATGGTTTCACAGCTGACTATCAATACTCATCGAGTCTACTAGTTTATTAATAAGTAATCTAACGAACAAAACAATGTATTCTACATACATGTAGATGCACATAATGCGCTAAAGTTTCGATTTTCATGTTGAACATTTTTGAATATCTTTTTTTAATTTATTTTCAATACAAAAAATACAACAAATCATTGCTTCTTGGAGATTTTCTCGATTTACTTTCATTATTATCGGATTCTAACTTCGATGACATATCCATGTAGGCAGGCCTTACATATTCTGATTGCTTCGTAATGGGCTCAAAATAGGTTTGCAGACACACTGGTGAGGCGAAGTCTCGGATATGTATAAATCAATCAGAAATATGTCTTTTGTTCAATGTATTAAGAGTAACAAAAAGTAGACTGGTATTTGGAAAACAAAATCTTTAAGTCATCATTTACATATAATAGTATTGATGCAATCACGCGCACAAGAAGCAGTCATTGACTACATGTACAGTGAATAAGTAAAATTCCATATTAATAAATATTATTTTATTTCAATAAAGTCATTCATTTTTTTTTTTCAAACTGTTTATTTGGAAACTTAGATTTAAAAGATATACACATTCCGAACATAATCTTTTGGATCGCCAAATTTTCCCTCAGAAAACTATATACTAAATGCAGATATGTGAGATTTCGAATGATAACATTTCTTCTTCAGTTTATTATATTTTTTTGTTCGTAGGACTTTATGAGCATGAGTTAATTTCAGTTCTGATTTCTTATTTTTGGAAATTGTTTACTTTATATCCAGTCGTAACCAAATCAACAACTTCTATCGTTATTTATTCATTTAATTAAATAGGGTAATTCTTTTAACTAAATTGGGTCAAAAATATTCATTTTGGTGAACCCAGTACATTGGAAGTATTCAATGTTTACAATGTATTCCCTGTGCCATGACAGTTTCGTGTGTGATATAGAAGACCGAAGATTGTACATTTTCAATAGATTTCACACAGACAATCTAAACTACATTTATTCTTAGGGTTTACTGAACTGACTCTAAGTACTTCATATGTGATTTTATTTTCTTGTACTCTTCAAAACATAAGAAAATTCATGAAATGTTTACGAACTCAACAATTTTTGATTGTTAAAAAATATCAATACTGATGTATGTTCTGTTCGTTTAACATTCTGATAAATATTTTATTGTCATCTCCCTCGGGAGATGACACATTAAGATTGTATGCCGGAAGTGAAGTCCTAGTGTAAGCCTCCATTAATCTTTCGGGAGTCCTCGATGTTTTACAGAGTTCCAAATAGCCTGTAAACTGGTTTTCTTTTAGAAGAACTAGCTTAGGAGTGTGTGATCTACTTTCGGTTTAGGCCTATTTGAAAGCCAAGGAAAATTTAGAAAAGAAGTACGATGCTTATAAAAATCTATAGTTTTGGTGTGTTGTATATATATTGATCCTTAATACTATGCCTTATTAAATTGGTAAGCCACACAAGGAGAATTGACAATGACGTGATTTCTATACATAGATTTGTTGACCGGCAAGCGGTATATCTAGTCTTCCCGACTCCCGACGCCCGACTCCCGACGGTCCCGGATTTGGGATTTTCAGCGATTTCTTTTTTACCGGTGCACAGATTTTATTAAAACTTCTCAGGCACATTTTCTGGGTTTATATAAATTCTTTAGTGCATAAAAACTTTAGGTAACTTGTCTTTTTATTACTGAACTAGATGTTTCATCTGCCAAAAAGCGGTAAATCTAGTACTCTGTTATAAATGTTAAAACCAAAAACGGACACCGATGTTTTCGTAGAATCGCGATTAAAAACAACAAAATGAATAATAATTTTTTCAACAAATAAGCAGAAAACCTCATTTACATACCAGATAATTTGTACGCCTAAAACACCCATATAATTTCTTTTTTTCCGTGTATAAATCGTTCATTGCCACATTATGTTCACAGGCTCTACGTACGACATTGACATATATACGTCGGATCCCCCCTTTATTAATTAATTTATTTTTATTAAGGTCTTCTGTTTCCAACGGAAGACCTTCTACTGATTCTGTTGGTAAAGCTTATTATTCTTTTTTTCTTCTGCTTCCTAGACCGCAACTTTGAGGCCTCATATCTCACTCATTTCTCAACGGATTTCTCTCAAATTTTCAGAGGTTATAGACGTTTATAAACTCTATCAGAATGCTGACTAAAATTTCAAAAAGTCACTTCCGGTTTTGAGTTATTTCCCTTTAAACGAAAATTTATAGGCTTTCGTTTGCAGACAAAGGCTCAGAGACGGCTAAAGCTAGAGCAGAAATTCTACTGATTTTAGATAATAGAAGGATTGAAGTTCAAAAATTAGAACGCTTAAAAGAACCAAAAATTACTCATATTTTGCTTTTTATCTTCTAAACTGAGAATATTTTGCTAAAAAATATAGAACATAATTTGTGCAGAATTAGAAGATCTTTCAAATAATATGTCGGAAAAAGGGCTGACCCCTAAATTAAGGGATCTAGAGGGGACAAAAATTTTTTCCAGGTATCTCAAAAAGTATTGAGAATTTGTTATACATCAAAGAAGCAAAGTTGTTGAAAATGTCAAGCTTAATCTAATGAAGTCGTCAAAATACATCCAGCGTCGTCACTTCCGGCCTAACCGGAAGTATTAGGAAAACGCGTATTTTTGCCGTTTTTGACAAGTTTTTGGGTAACATATGTCTCTGGGAGCTTAAAAATTAATTTTCTGTGCGTCGTTGTCACTTCTGGTCAAACCGGAAGTAGCAAAAAGTGGCTTATTTTTGCATTAATTAACATAGTTTTAGAGTATTCAAAGCATTTTGGGCGTTATTTCTCATTTTTGTTAAAAATGAAAGCTACTTCCGGTCAAACAGGACGGAAGACCTATTCGTTGCTTTGCAACGAGCTTTGCTCTAGTTTATCTTTACTTTTTGTTGACTGATTTGAAGTTAACTCTAAATTCTACTTATCGTATGAAAATCTACACAATGACAAAAACGTTATCAGATTACCAGTAATATTTTAAGGATCATGGTTTGTCCCCGGTTACCATGGTTACATGTTATGTTAAAAAGTCATGGTTAATACTAATAGTTTTGATTTAGAATAGGGCTGGGTATTGGCCTGAGAATTCGTATTGCGATATATTGCGATATTTTTAAATGTATTGCGATATGTATTGCAATATTTTCAATGTAATAAAAATGGCATTTTCTTACTATATTTACTTTAATTTACATGCAGAATGTACACAACTATGATAAGTAACCGACACGGAAAAAAATCTTGTTGATTTCATTTAAGTTATGCTCTGAAATTTTACCACAAAACAACTTCTGACTTACTGTTTGGCTTAATAACAAACTTTTATAAGTCCATTTTTATATTTAATGACAAAATTCCTTAATCTATGTATATTGCCAATATATCGATATTACAAAATTGTATTGCGATACGATATTTTTTGTCATTGTATTGCAATATATTGAAATATCGATATTATTGCCCAGCCCTAATTTAGAAGCAGTTTACAATACATAATGACTTTTTTTAATTTGACAGAATATCTCTCCACTTTCATTGTATCAGCCAGGTGATTAGGAAATTAATTATTTTACCCAAGCAAACACTGCTTTAATAAAGCTTTTATAGTAAGTGATTATCTTCTTCATTATAAGGTTTACAAGGTTTATAAGGAACCCGACTTTATAAGTCATTTTGATGTTAGAATCTCTAAAATTAAATTGTTCATACTTTTCTAACACCTTCAATTTCACTGAAACACTAATTCGGCATGCCCACTAATTCTATCTTTTTAAAAAAAGAAACATCTTCCCAAATAATATCAATATTATGATCTACGAAACCTCACGTCTCCGCTCATCGCTGTGTATCGATAATTAATAAGCATAACTCTTAATTAAAAAAAAATAGAATATGTGAGTTTCAGTGCGTACAAATTATCAAGCATTTAAATGAGGTTTCCCAGTTATTTGTTTAAAAAATATATTCTTCATTTTGTTGTTTTAATCGCGATTTTACGAAAATATCAGTGTCCGTTTTTGGTTTTAACATTTATAACAGAGTACTAGATTTACCGCTTTTTGGCAGGTGATACTGCTGATTCAGTAATAAAAAGACAAGTTACCTAAAGTTTTTATGCACTAAAGAATTTATATAAACCCAGAAAATGTGCCTGAGAAGTTTTAATAAAATCTGTGCACCGGTAAAAAAGAAATCGCTGAAAATCCCAAATCCGGGACCGTCGGGAGTCGGGAAGACTAGATATACCGCTTGCCTTGTTGACGCGAAGGGAAAACTGGTTCTCGCACAAATGAACAAGCTTACAATTAGATTCTGCAAAAAATGAACGAAGAGTGGTCAACGCTAATTTTATGTTAATTTTTTAGTCCAAAGACCAAAGATTTTGTCCAATTTGTAAATCACATAAAGATATAGAGGATGAATATCATTTTATACTCATATGCCCTAAATACGTAGACTTGAGAAAAAAATTCATTAAGAAATATTATTGGAGTAAACCCTCTGTGTTTAAATTTATACAGCTTATTAGTGTTAATAATGTCAAAGAACTCTGTAATCTTGGAAAATATATTTTAAAAGCTTTTGAAATAAGGAACTGCCAATAATTTATATGTATGATATATGTAAACTTTACATGCATATTGTATTTATTACATTTGTAAATCTGTAAAGGACAGTTATAAGATCCCTGTCATACAGTATCATTGTGACTTTTTTTCCCATCATATGTACAACCGTTCATTTCCTATGTAAATATTATTGTACATTTTGTTATATGCCATAGGATGTTTATCCTGAGCAATAAATAAATTACATGTCAACTAGTCTGTAATTGGATTTATCAAATTAATTCCTGTCAAACTTTAATGATTACCTGTTTTTAAATGAATGATAATTATTGTTTATAATTCCGTATTGTGTTAAGAAAATATAGTTCAAGGAAAGTATTTGAATTTAAGTAAATTGTTAACACCCAGAAGCACAAAGACCGCTAGAATGAAATTTCACCAAAAATCGGCTTGGGTGCTCTTGCAGACGTCCATGCTTTCCATATATATACTGCGGCCAAAAGAAACGGCGTAGTTGACTGTGGAGTTTGCTGAATAAGTCATTTGGGAACTTCAGGTGTAATAATCCATATATTCTTTACATTAAAATATTTCCCTTTCTGTTTTATTTCTTTGACATTATTGATACCAAAGAGATGACATTTCAGGCTTTCTGGAAAGCCAAACTTGTGTTAAATTTAATTTTGAAGCATTATCTAATATGACTGTGTAGATGAAATCAATTCATAAATCTTTTTTTTTTCTATAACGCAATAAAGAATTAATAAAATACACGAGGTCTCTCTTGGAATATCAAACTTTAAAAGTAGAATACCAAATTTGGAATGAATATGAGCAAGGAAAAACTCTAAAATTCTATACGTTTGGATCAACTTGCAAATTTACAACGTGAAAATTATCCTAGGTTCCCAATGTTTTCGTTCCCGAACAAGAATTAAGAGATATTTAGCCAAAGAAAGAAGTTACAGCAAGATTTCATTCTGACAAGAAAGTGCTTACATTCTAGAAATTGAACTTGTCAATAAGATACGTAAAAGAAAGTAAGCTCAAGATTCTCTCTCCTCCTGGCCTTTTTGTTAAAGATGGATCGGTCCTCTTACATCTGTAGGTATAATATCAGCCACCCCGCAGCCTGTCAGTCATATCAGGCATGGGGAAAGGAATTGTCATGATAAAAATTCCTCACAACTCATAGGCCCTGTATACCTATTAAAGATCTGTTTTTCAAGCCCTCCACAGGGGTATGGCGAAGTCTTAATATGTGTGTGAATATTTAAAACACTATATAACCAATGAATTAAATATAAAGAATGTTCTAAATGAAATATAAAGATAACGAAAAGTATTCGATCTTAAATGTCTTTTGAAACAATCAGAGTTGGGATCAGGTGCCATGGAGAAATGAGCGTCTCCTGCTATCATAAATATATGAAATGTATAAATATAAAATGTCATTTCATTTGTCATTTCCATTAATCTTGCGCTCGTTGATGATTGGCAAATTTCACAAGTTGCACATTTTGCAAATGTGAGGTCACTCAGCAGTAAATAAGATATGACGCAACAATTTATTTTAGATATTTTGTTTGTTTTAGAGAGCAAACAATATATTTTGTCTGTTCGCTAGGTATAACTCTTTTTTAAGTTTTAGGTAATTTATTTGCATAGAATGAAATAAATGGAGATAACGAACAGTAATAAAGTTCAAAGGTCCATTCAAACAATACAAATCAGGAGCAGAGCAAACGCCGGCCTCTAAAACATCTGTCACGACAGCCGTCGTGCTCTGTTCAGTCAGTAAAAACAAGAATTTTTTTTCTATTTACAATTTTTTTATCTATATATAAAATCAATTAAAAAACAATATTTACAACATATTTATACACAAATTATCTACAATAAATATCACTTAAAGTCTTTATATATCCATATCCATTCCAGTGTACCACGCGACCGCGTCCTGACACTCCCCGTTTTACGACGGACTCCCGCCAACTGGCTCCCAGTGGGTTTCCGGTCCAGGTAACGCTGGTACCACGTGTCCACACAAAATGGCCCTTATAGATAGAATATGGCTGGAATATGGCTGGAATATCTCTGGAATATCTCTGGAACCTTTAAATTAAATAATATTTTAAGTCGCAAGTCGCGTATACTAAAAATAACACGTCAACATTGACTACAGTTGCACTTATGGCACACCATACAAAACAGTACCGGTAATTCTAACCGAACAATATTATAATAAAGAAAACGTTAAGAATGCACAACATCTTAACAAAAGTGGTTTTAACTATTAAATCCACAACACCGACTTATAAGCGGCAAAACAAAATAGTCTACGTGCGTACATAACTTAGAACAAAAAATAGAACTATACACGCATGGGTAACTCTACCCAGCAAAACCTGTATACGTAAACAGTGACAAAAACCCTACCTAACTCAAATTCGTACATAACTTTACGTCTTAAATGTAGTACTCAAAACTTATATATGAAATAAAAAACAAACTTACCCCTTATGGAGAAATGGTTACCGTTGATAACTACTTATCTACACATCTTGCGGTACTTCAAGCATGGCATGTAAAAAATCTATGAAAACGTGGACCCCGGCTACTTGGTCAGCTATGCAGCGATTTAAATACCCTCTATACAATATCACCTTATACAACGGGTAACGCGGGGGAGTCGCTAAAAAGTATGGGGGAGTCGTTTTCAGCGTATGGGGGAGTAGATTTTCACCGCTTCGGAGTCGGAAGAGATGTGGGTCACGTCTTTTTTCGGTATTTATAAGATGTATTTACAAAAAACAAATATCCCACGGAAGATGGCAATAGTTAAGCTTTATTTTGGTCATTTGTCCGGCTGTCATAAACGTCTAGTTTTCTCAAACACTTCGAAACTATTTGACAGTTTTCATATTTACGTTGATCGGATGGTAAAAACATGCATGATTTGTACAATCTACGGCTTGTGTAGGGATTTTCACAGTTAAAACAGCGAGAGAAAACGTTTATCTTTTAAATGCAACAACTTAAACTTGATTAGACTTTATAAAAATTTAAAATAATTAAGACATTTTCTCCTCAGACAGTGACGGTTACGTAGGGGGGAGTCGTTTATGGGAAAGCACATCGCAGGGGGAGTCGCAAAATAAAGTCAAATGTATAGTTTGTGTTGTTTTCATCTCTTTTATACTGCCAATACCTTTTTTAGCTCACCTCAACGAAGTTGGGGGAACTTATGTAATATCTCGGCGTCAATGTCGGCGTCGGCGTCCCAGGTAGAGGTTAAGTTTTTTGGAGCAGTTTTCTTTGTACTTCTATGTCCTTTATTGTTTAGACATGAATAGAAGATGGTTCTTGTGTGTTTCATTGTACCACTCAAAGTTTCAGATGCTGTAATTTCAGCCAAGGAATGACCAGGTTAATGTTTTTGGAGTAAGTTAACATTTTTGGTGCAGTTTTTGGTGTAGGTTTCATTTCCAAGTAACTATAAGCCCTACGTTGACCAACTTGCATGGATGATACATCTAAGGATGCATACTACCGGGCTTGCTTCGGATGCTGAATCTGACCTACATTTTGTGAATGAGTGAAAATGTTAGTTTTTGATGATGTTTCATTTCCAATTAACTATGAGCCCTATAATGAGCAAACTTGCATGGATGATAAATCTTAGGATGCACATTAATGGACCTCCTTCGGATGCTGAATTTAACATACATTTTTTCAGATAATAGACCAGGTAAAAGTTATGAGTGCAGGTCTATTACCAAAAAACTATAAGGCTTATATAACATTGTATAAACCAAAATCATAGTGACTATTATTTGCTAATTTGTGTTAATAAAATATAAAATTTGGTTGTCAAACTGTTGTTACCTCCTTTCAACAACCCATTTTTTGCTTGTTAAAATTCAAAATTTTTTAGGTGAGTTGTATGTAATTTTTGTTATACTTTTAAAAATTGTTATATAAATTTATATTAAAAAGAATAACCTTTCTACCGTTTTCTTCAGTCAAATAGTCAAATAAAAAGCTGTTTGACCGAGGAGCGAGATGTTGGACCTTTTGATGAGATAATGTACCGTTTATGTCAAAGTGTGGGCGGGGTCAGCTGTCAGAACTTTACGGAATTGACAGTCTTTAAATGCAGTGAGGATTAACAAAAATTTCATCAAAATAATACCATAATAGACAGTAAAATGTATAACAAAACATTGATCGAATGTGTTCTCTTGATCTGGCAAAATGTGTTTCGTCGAACCCTCGAACAAAACTTTTTGCCTTCGGCCTAACAGTCTCCTGCAAACAGTTTGGTTCTTGGGTCCGACAAAACGCATGTTGCCCTCGAACCCTGTCTATAAATGTATAATATACTGGTTGCCTCAGACTTATTCTGGTACAACCATGTTTTCACGAAACTCTGAAAGAGGGAGGGGTAAAGGGGGTATCATATTCTGAGGAACTGTATATAGCTGGGGAAAGGAAAGGGAGGATATCATGATAATGAAATGTATATACAGAGAAGAAATATTTTCGTATTTCCTCTTTTCAAAGTTTCTGATTAATTATTTTTACATTGTCACTTCTCATTTTATATATCATAGACATACATTTCCAGCGTATTAGGTAATATGCAATTCAGTCCCTTCTTCAGTATTCATCCTGTATATTTACCTATGTGTATTATCCTCAGATTATCCAAATCCAAAATCTTCTCAATTTGACATACTTATTCGTTTGTATCTGAAGATGTGTTTATATGATAAATAAATAAAAAAAAAAATAATTATGAATGTTATTTGTGAACCTAATCGAGAGAATATACCAGTTAAATTTAACCCCCTTCCCAAAGAAAAAGTCAAATGGCGCGTGCAGACGCGTCAGAGACTTGCCTTTTTCTAATTAAAAAAATTGTTGATATTATCAAGAAATTTTCCAAATTATAAATCGGGTTGTTCTTTTTTTATGGAAAGGCTTTCATTGTCGAAAGTTAGGGTTCCTGAATTCGTGGATTGAATTTTTGTGATAAACATGTACGATTACATATTACATATTGAGGGGACAGTCCTGTCTTCAAGCACATGTGCTCCGATGATATTTAATCCAATTGTTCATGCAATCTATATTGTTGATTTTTTTTCTGGAACTGATAAAGCCACAGAATAAATCTCTTTTCGTAACATCAAATTATAAAATAAATAACCAAACACAGATTTATAGATATCTACGAGTAAATTAAAAGGTATTGGCAGTATAAAAGAGATGAAAACAACACAAACTATGCATTTGACTTTATTTTGCGACTCCCCCTGCGATGTGCTTTCCCATAAACGACTCCCCCCTACGTAACCGTCACTGTCTGAGAAGAAAATGTCTTAATTATTGTTTTTTATAAAGTCTAGTCAAGTTTAAGTTGTTGCATTTAAAAGATTAACGTTTTCTCTCGCTGTTTTAACTGTGAAAATCCCTACACAAGCCGTAGATTGTACAAATCATGCATGTTTTTACCATCCGATCAACGTAAATATGAAAACTGTCAAATAGTTTCGAAGTGTTTGAGAAAACTAGACGTTTATGACAGCCGGACAAATGACCAAAATAAAGCTTAACTATTGCCATCTTCCGTGGGAAATTTGTTTTTTGTAAATACATCTTATAAATACCGAAAAAAGACGTGACCCACATCTCTTCCGACTCCGAAGCGGTGAAAATCTACTCCCCCATACGCTGAAAACGACTCCCCCATACTTTTTAGCGACTCCCCCGCGTTACCCGTTGTATACGGTGAATATGTCGTAACTGACCAATGCCTGCAAAACTTAACTTGAGGTTCAATAAAGGTAACAATAAGAAGAGGTCCAGTACAGGGTAAATAAAATAAAAACCATAAACATAATGTAAAAACAATTATAATTAAATATTGATTGTGACAACAACAAACGTGTAGTTAAGCCTAAACACACTTGAGAAAATATCTAATTTGTCTGTTCAATTATGTCTTGTTTTGTGGAAGCTGTTTTCTATAAATTAAATCGATACTATTTAAATCGTACAATCTGATTATGTATTTAAAAAACGGTGCATCAAATTATACATTTATGAAAAGGGCAAAGATAACAAGCAGTGTTCTATCTAATTAACATCCCTTTAATAATCATATCTTAAAGTTTCTGCCTTGTTCAAGAAATTGGTCCTACTTTGAGCAAGCTCTTGTATGAACTAAAATAGGAGATGAAAATTGGTTAGAAAAGAATTGTTAGTTGTACTTGGCTCACTTTGTATGTAGTCAGTAAAACTTTCAGATATGACATAAATGAGGCAGATTCAATGGTATGTTATATTTCAGAGTCTCTTGGATATACCGATTCGAAATATGAATGGAAGAAACTATTGTGAATTCATAACACATCGTCGATACATAATGGCCAGATCAAGTGGTTTCTTTTATATTATTTTTTCTTATGTAACAGTTTTTGAGCAAGTTCCTTCTCATATAGGAATAAAAAAAGACTGCTCATAAAACACTCCTCTTTAAACTTGCTTTTCCTAAAGTATTGTTTTGAATAAGGCAATCTAGCTATATGATGTCGTCTTTGTAAGTTTAACACAAATCTGGTATTTGCAAATGAATCCATTAATTTCTTTCTGTGTTATTTTATACCACATAGTTTATTTTTACAACATTTTTTACTTGGCCTTTATATGTTTTTGCATTATTAGGCAACAGTACTGTGTGAATGACATTCAAAATGCAAATCCTCCATTTCAAGTCCTTGCTTTTTAGACAATATCGAAATTTTGGTTTGTTTTTCTTTGGACATCATATCTGACATCATACATAAAAATGCCAGATTGTTCATTTCCTTCCATTAAGATACCTTTATTTTATTAATTAAAAATAACGATTTTCTACGCAAAGGTACTTGGGACATATGTAATGAAAGGTGCTGTATTTTTTGGTAATTCTTGAATAATAATGGACAAAATATACTTGTGGTTTGCAATACTCATTTTTTATTCCATGCATGATTGCTTTAATGAGAAAACAAACAGTAGAGAATTAAAATCCAAGCAGAGATCGGACGATCCGGGGGGTCTTCATGAATGAAGCTCGTCTGGTAAGGGAACTCTGGGATGATGACGTCACTTCCATAAACTCGTCATAGCAAATTTCTTCGTATCCCGTTTCACGTGCAATCATTTGGAAAACGTCCTGTAGCTCCTCTGCCAGTTCGTTCATGTACTGCAAAAGAGCTCGCAGACCATCATGGTCGCAATAGGCCGAGAGCTTTGTCACAGTCTCACTGATTTTCGACTTCATTTCACTGAAATTGCATGTACTGTGGTATTACTTGTGAATTTTAAGTGAAATTTTTACACATAAGATTAAATAATATCATTCAAATAAATAATGAGAAATATGATAAAATTAAGTAATTACTAACCTGCATACATCAGAATCATTCGTTTTCATTCGAGACAGAAGGGAGAAACCATTAATCAGCAAGTCCTCAAAAAACATTTTTTGGACTTTGTCCATGTTCATACAGTCAATCAATTTGTCCAGTCCTGCAGAGAGTGATATATACACACACAGAGGTGGAATTTGTTCAAACCGTTAAATATGCATATATATTTTTTTCAAGTCAAATAATACTCAAACCTGTATTCTAGAACATTGCGTCTGTTAAAATGTTTATCTATAGATATGTTTTAATTAAACCAATATATGAGATCCTGATCTTACGCTTTTATTGTCCCTGCAGGTTAAAAAATTGGCATATTGGTATCGATATGTGTGTTTTGAAAATGAATGTATCTTGCTTGATCACAATTTGTCTTGGATTATTCTTTCCTTCGTTTACCTATGAAAGTCGGAAGTAAATTGAATTAGATCATTATGTCTCCTCGTAAAAAATACATAAAATTGAGAGAGAAAAGGCATACACTTAATCGAAAATATTTTTTTCTTACCTTTGTTCAGATTATAAGAAAAATAAACCCCAGCAACTAGAATCCCTAATTTATTTTTTAAAAAATTCTAAGAATCATTCTGCTTACTATCGTCTTTGGTACATGCAATGTCATCGTAAGCTTCAAAAAATTCCTTCGCCCTCTGTCGGTACTCTATTGGAATACATGGATCCAACCCCGTAGGTACACAAGCCTTGTACATGTCAAAGTAGCTAAAACGTGATGAGAAGTTCCAACAGGTAAGGCAGTTTTATACTTGTAAAAAGGAAATACCAGTATATGAACTTGATTATTCCAATAACATATTATAATTTAAGTTCTTTGTTTCATATAATATGAGGGTTGTCCGTAAAGTTCGTGGACAGCATTGATAATTTTAAAAACAAACATTGACAAAATATTTGAAACTATTATTTTCATTAAATTCATGTTTCATTTTATAAATATGCAAGTTTTCAACAAAGACAAAGCACAAAAGGTTATAATTTTATCAGATACAAAAAAGACATACACTCATACCCGGAGCACTAAAACGAAAATTTTTGACGTTACCGACATCAAAAGCTAAATACGAGCAGTAGTAACTTTTCTCAACATAGTCAGCGTTTAACTAAATACATTTCTTATGTCGTTTTGACCAGTCATAAAAGTATGCACAAAATGTTCAGGTTTCATTCTTAAAATAATATTTAACAATGCCTGTCTCATATCCTGCAATCATCCAACCACTGTCCGTGTAAAGACGATTTCATTTACGGAAATACGGCATGATCACGTTACGAAATTCATATTCTACAGCACTGCAATCTCGGAATAATGGTTTTTCTTCACGCATGTCATCCTGTAAACTGTTCATTCCTTCCGAAAATATTATATGCCACTTAAATACTAGTGAACGACTTCTTTTACTATGTTTTCCCGATTGTTTACAGAATGTATTGGTCTCTGTAGGTGTCTTTCCCGTGTCAACGCAGAATTTTATCACTGTTCACTGCTCCACTTATTCCGAAAAAGTCTCTTTTTTGAACAATTCCGATCCTGTCTTAATAAATTCTAACGCTGATTGAACTTATTTTAGCCATTTTGAAACTTTGAACGTTCAAATTTTGCAGATTTGACGTGATAACTTTTGTCAACCTCAAAATGTAAAATTCTTTCAGATTTCCAAAGAATTTTTTTAAATACAAATGAAATTTAAAAAGTGATAAATATTTTTTTTAGTTAAAATTTTGCGTTGCTCCGGGTCTCCATTCCAAGTCTAATTATGAAGCCATAATTGTAATTAAACATTTGAAATTGAATAAATTTTTATATTATTCAATTGACATTAAGTAAAGGATTAGAAATATGCCAATCATAAATATCAATGACTCAACTTTTATTAAATTTTTGGCTTGTCCACGAACTTGACGGACAACCCTCGTATTTCCAATAAGTTCCTAACTTGTCTTATGTATTTCACTGTTTCATGTTCGTTACATAAAGGGCGAATTTAAGGACTATGAAAAATAATGGCAAATGGTTTTCTGCTTTTCTGACTGCAAAAGTCGCGGTCACAATATGAATCCATGAACAGGACCTTTCATCTATTAGATATTTATAAAGATATACTCAAAAAACATTCTTCGTTTTTTTTTTCAAACTGCTAAAACACTTAGTTCATTTTTTTTACTTTCATAAAAACATCCCATGATTGAGTGTATTGGGGGGGATAAATACACGAACCACCAGGAAAAGTGAAACTAAATTGCAAATTATGCTACATATATTAACTATTGAAAAAATATTGAATACACACATGCTCAGAATATTCATCAATCCTTTTTTGCATTTAATTTCAAAATGTAAAACTTAATATTGATAGTTACTAGAAGGCAAAAATTGAGATATAGAAAACTACTTTATTAAAATAAGGGTAAACTTGTTTTACAAACCTGCACCCAAAGCTAAAGAGGCCGGGTTTGAAGCGAACGCGCAATCCTTCTGGTCCATTTGTAAAATTTATTCTTTCGCTCAGTTCTTTATTAATATCAATTTTACTGTCCATGCACACTTCAGTAGCACATCTATTATGGGTGGCTAAAGATTAAAAAATAGTATTTTTTATAAGAATGATAATAATACACTTCATTTATTTAGACTTGTTTACTTTATATCTAAAATCGATGAAAAGCTCGCACAATTACGAGATAGAGAGAGAGAGAGAGAGAGAGAGAGAGATAGAAACTCACCTTCATTGAAGCTAAAATAAAATGTAAGTGTGAAGACTATGGTGAACAATTGAAAAGAAACCATTTCGGAAACGAACCTTTGTAGTCCTCCTTCAGTAATACTTCAAAACTTCATGCCCACTTTATAAAATATTATCTATAATTGTTAAATCTGGAATGCGGTGCGAAAAGGGGCCAAATGATCTATTGTTATTGATAATTGGACGATTTGACGGCATCTGTTGCATTAAAGTAATTTTTATATGATTTAAAATTATTATAATGAAATTTAATCTAAACTGTAATAACCCTAATTTTACCGATATACAACTAGGGATATTATATTCTGTAAATTAGATTACAAAAAAGATAGACATTTAACAGTATGTGATTGTGTGTCACCACTTGGTAAACATCAAAATCATTATATTAGAATAGCTATATAAATCGGTCAAAAACTTTACGAATTAAACTTTTTTTTATACGCTTGTTGAAATACATCTACGTGTTACATATTTTATTAAATGGAGAATTGTAATGTTTAGCATTGGAATTCATGGCATTACACTGTATTTTAATCATGTATGTTACATATTATTTCACCACTCTAAAGAAAATTCGAGAATTTCATTACAAAATGGGTACAAGAGGATAACCTTTGTATTTTTTGTTTGGTCATGCTTTTATAGTATCTAAGCCATTGTATCTGAAAGACATGATTCTTAAATATAACAAAATGACAGTATTTGGACATTGTGAGAGCTTGCATACCATGAACATCATATAGAACTGCAGGACAAGAAAATGTGAGCACGGGGATGCTCGAAATGATTCAGTAAAATATGATAATAATAATATGATAATAACAAAATATAATTTTGATTTGGTATATTTTTTCTTCATACATGTAATGTGTTTTGAAGTCCCTGCAAATCTCTGAGCACTTCTTTGTAAAACTGGCCATAGCTTTTGGTCGAACATCTGTCCCCTTTTCCTGCACACTCCTCTCTACGTGCTGCCGTTGATCGATTCCTGACAAGTGCTTACATTGCTAACAATTGACGAAGTTTATATCGTTTGTGTATATATTAATTTGAGGAAGTTTATACTTGCTTTTGCTTCAATCGCTTTGAAAAGTGTAGCTTCTTCAACAAGCTCAAATGAAAACTTACATTATACTGAGTATCATTTTACAGGAATAAAAATTAATACGATATTACAGTGAAGAATTGTTTTTATTTCTTAAAAGAAAATTGTACCCACCTTGTTACATGTAATGTCAGGCATGTGGATCAATTTTCGGGAGTCGTGTTATTATTCTACAAAGCTAGACGTCGGTATGTTAATTTTAACTTAATTTTCAGAGTCAAATATATATATACCGTAGAACAGGTATTTTTACGTGCTTCTAATTCTACTAATTTTTACGAAATTTATAATTCGGTAGAATTTACACGCGTAAAATTCCACAGTAAAAAGTAAAAGGACAGCTCGTGTAAATTTTAAACTTCGTATATATACACTAGACAAAATTGCTAACGCACCACTTATAAATTTTTATTTGTGAATTGAACATTTGCCGGATCGGTTCTGTTGAATATGATATGCCATTATTTCAAAAGCAGAGGGATTGACAAATGTCTTGGCATCATAAAAAAACCCTTGAATGACCTTCTTGTCCAAAAACTAATTTCCAGCTGTGCACTGCGCACCATTTTTGCACAGATCTGAAATTCTTGATCACTAAAGGGGTCTGTGAGATTGCCACAGGAGTAATACTAGTCCCCCTGTTAAAAATAAAATAACTAACGGTCATTGACTTTAATATCTCCTAGTAATCATCTGATACCTTAGTCCATACCAAATCCACTCCACTTTCGGTTGTCCCAGTTTTGTGGAAAAATTTTCAACTTATTGTATCCTGCTAACTTAATGCCGTGGTTTTCTGTAGTTAACATTTTTATGTTTATTTATCTATTTGGAACAATTTTTCGTGAGTGGAATTCATAAGCTTTTTATTGTTTTTAGTTTTTACAGATTTTTCTAAGGGAACCCCATGCAGACGCCATCATGTCTGCTTTTGCACGCTCTTTTAGCGTCAAACGCTGCATACGGTGTAATTTTTTTTCTGAGTTTTCAATTGATACAATTGGAAAGAACACAAATACAAAGACAAAATTGAATTTTTTTTCTTCAAAAATGGAATAGACACGATTTTATCTTATTCTATGAATTGGTCACACTTCAATAAACATTGTAGTTATTTATAGGGTTTGAAATTAATATGCCTTATTTTTTGTTAAAGTAAAATATTTATATATCAAATGCATCATAAACAGGTTTTTAAAAGTAAAATATTAATTCTCTTAGGTGGTGCGTTAGCAATTTTGTCTAGTGTATATATAAGAGTAATGCTAACTGCCATGCTTAGTCCCAGGTGACTAAATACTTAATTTAGCTGCTGACCTGCTGACCAGTCACACCCGCCGTATTACTTATTTAAAATTTCAAAGAATTATCAATATTATTTCATGTTATGATATATGCAAGATTTAAGATTAAAAATAATTATTTCTAAGGTAATTCTCCGATAAAAAAAAACGGATTTTGTTCGTTCTATTAGACAATGTACATGCATGTGGGTTGTATAATTTGATTAAATTGGATATCATTATATGCAGAAAAGGGGATACGATTGAACAAAAATGGCAGCATGTACTTATTTCCATTGATTCAATGTCTGATGAACTTGCCAATGCAGAAATTTAAAATTAATTAATTACAAATAGGCTCAATAACAATGTTATGTATATTTGTCGACTAACTAGTTATGTAGGCATTGAGAAATGTTTATTTCTTTGTAAAAAAAGTATTTATTTTCAATGAATTGATTTCACGATCACCCTGACCATAATAAGAAGCAAATAATAATTAAAATAAGATTTTTCACAAAGGCGATTAAGATCTACATGTAAGTACGTTTTATCACAATATTGATTACGCTATTTGACGAGAACTTAATATTGTACGACTTACTATATTGCTTGTTTACGGGCGATAATTAGTTCGTTCTGCATTCTATGATGTAAATTTCGCTTTTTCATTTTATTTGGATTTTGATTAATAAATTAAGAAAAACAAACAAGGGAAATGCTCATTTTACATGTAACATTCCGATAAAAACTTACAAAACGAAATTTACACGATTCTAAACGCACGATACGATTAAAAACGCACACGATTGAATCTGATACACGAACGATCTTTCACGTTACACGAACGATCGCTCACGATACACGAACGATTCTACACGATTGGTTTGTCAACAATAACGTTCCAGCCACTGTAAATACTTAATTTAGCTGCTGACCTGCTGACCAGTCACACCCGCCGTAAGTTCCCTGTTATGATCGGGAGATAACAGAAAAAATACGTCGTCAATTCAGTACATAAATAATGGAATAACAATTGGTATGAAAAACGTCAGTCAGCATTTGACTCAATGATACAGTGTATTTGCTGACAAGGTCATTGTATCGACCAAAAAACTTAGAAAACGATGCCTTTTAATGAGACTTCTGATACTCTTGTTTCCTCACCTTGTTTGGCAATAATTTACCTCGTGTTAGAAATTGTTCATACGTAGAGCATGCTCTTGCGTATCGAATTAATTGAGATATATATACACCGTATGCAGGTGATGAAGATATATCAGCAGATTCGTTTAAAGTCATCATTTCGCAAGTTCTATGGTCGATACAATGACCTTGTCAGCAAATACAATTTATTATTAAGTCAAATGCTGACTGACGTTTGTCATACTAATTGTTAGTCCATTATTTATACACCGAAGTGACAACGGATTTTCTCGTTTTTACCTGATCATGACAAGGAGCACACGGCGGGTGTGACCGGTCAGCAGTGGATGCTCACTCCTCCATGGCACCTGATCCCACCTCTGATGTTTCTGAGGTCCGTGTTTGCTCTGCTTCTAATTTGTATGGTTTAATGGACTTGAGATTGAATACTGTTCGTTATCTCCATATACTTATGAAAACTCATTCAATGTGCCAACAATCATTGATGTGGGATTTTATTTCAGATTATTTAAGTTTTTACGGATATGCTCAATTCATAAATTTTTTGATCGCGTACAAATTAAAATTGCGCTTGATCATATTTGACGACAAACATTTTATTTTTTGATTAATTTATGCAAAACTGTTTCCTGCCGTCTTTTGAAACAAAATTAGAATATAATTAATTTTAAAAATGTAATGGGCAATTGAAACTGTCCATTTTATTTCATTGTAAAATAGTAATTGACAATACAGATTAACATTTTCAATATATTTTTTATTCGTTTCATTAATGAAAATATGATGAGCAGGAATTATATAATTATAAGCCGAACAGTGATCTGACGACTCGTGAGGAGTCTACGACTGAAGATCCCCCTGTAAGGAAATTCTGGGCTGATGATGCCACCTCCAGAAATTCGTCATAGCAAATTTCTTTATAATCTGAAATATCCTGATACATTTGAAAAACATCTTGTAGCTCTTTTCCTAGCTCGACCATGAACTGCAAAAGAGCTCGCAAACCGTCGTTGTTACAATAAGCCGAAAGTTTCCTAACGGTGGCAATAACTTCTGACTTCATTTCACTGAAATCAAACATTTATTTAAAAATACAGTAAAATTATTTTAAAGATTATTTTAAGTACAATTGTGTGTGGCTTTTATTTATTATATAATTATAATGCAGGCACGTAGCATCGTATTTGAAAGTGGTGGGGCAGCCAAAGAATTTTTTTTTTACTTACCTGAAAAAGTTGACAAGAAAAGAAAAAAAGGGAAAAATAAAAAATTGCCCATAGTCGAAAATCCTATTTTGTGGGGGAAGGGGGGGGGGGGGTGAGGCCACTTTTTTCTCTATGTCAACTACTTTCAGTACCAATTTTTATCCTACATTTTCCGCACATCACTAATACCGGGGGGGGGGGGGGGGGGGGGGCAACAAATAGACTTTCAATTAACATTTCCTATAAGTATGGTTGTTGGGAAAAGTGGGTTGACCATGCCCCCCTCCCCCCCCCCCCCCCCCCCCCTGTTGCTACGTGCCTAAAAGGTATATAAGAATATAAGGAAATCTTCACCTGCATACGTCTGAATCGTTTCTTCTCATTTTGCCCATCAAACTTAGGCCATCCATCACCAGATCTTCAAAGAACATTTTCTGCACTTTGCCATTGTTCATACAGGCAATCAACTTGTCAAGCCCTGCAAAAAGTTTTGATTACAGTATGTACCTTCAAAGAGATTTTAAATTAGAATTAAATTACAAAACTTACTCTTTACTTTGATTTGAGTATTTACAACATCTTTGTAATATATATCCAACTAATCTCATGCTATGCATGTATATTTCAGTATTTTCAGGTATATTTCTTGAATGAAAAATTGCTTAGTTGTGAATAAATTTTTAAGCAATATGAGCTGCCTATTTGGAAATTTTATTTGGCTGTTAAAATGTGTTCTTATGATAAATTTGTGTGTAACTTAAACCTTTGTGATCAATAAGACTAAAATAAAACAGAAGAAAGACTGTATACAATCTAATATACAGTTTTTTTTATAAGAAATCATTATTGTTCAGGACGACACTTATGCAATTTTTATTCAATCAAAGCTTATAAATAATACTTCCATCGCAAATATGAACTGCAGAATTTGATTAACGTAATTTTTTTTCTGCCATTGAAGTAGTTATTTACAATTTTGCAACAAAATATTCTGACCTGAAAGTTGCAGCTCATATTGCTTTAAATATTAATAATTTGACTGTTTACAGGAAAAAATTTTCACATGGAAATCGTTTACAATAAATTTTTGGATATGAATTTTTTTCTATAAATCCATTTGAAAATTTGCATTATGTTTCCTATATTTTTATTTACAATATATAGAAGCAAAATTCGTGTCATTGTACTGACTTTTAATATGTATTACCTCACTATTCATTAGATGCAATTCTTTTTATTCACCTGTCAAGTTGTGTTTTCGAATTTTTCACTAAAATACCAGACATGTGGTATTACCAATTATATGATAAACTAACTCAGCAAATTTCACTTCTAATGTGAGAAAAGTAGGTAAATATTATATTTTTTCCCTTTGATCAGCTAAGTTCAAAAGAAGAAAACTTAACCCATGCTCATCCCTCCCCTCCCGCCCTCCAATTCATCTTTCAAAAAATGATATTAGAATCATAAGCCTTACTTTTATCCTTGGTACATACGATCCTGTCAAATGCTTCAACAAATTCCTTCACCCTTTTTTGCTCTTTTTTTGGGAGACAGTAGTCTACTCCCCCGGGTACACAAGCCTTGTACATGTCTAAAACACTGTTAAAGAAACGTAAAGTACAAAGTAACCTACCGTATATACTCGGCTATAAGTCGGTATTTTGGGAGTTAAAAATTGGTCTAAAACTCTACATGTATGTCAGACTTATAGGCGAGTCATAAAGAAATTGGTATTTTTCTGGAGGCTGATATGTAGTATTTTATTTGCATTTCTGACGATTATCGAAGAAAATATCTTGATGTATATAATTTATGTATTCTTAGATTATATTTATATAAAGTACAAGTATTTATATATTTTAATAAAATTTAATAATTCTATTTGTATTTTGAATGAGCATTGCCTTTTTGTTTGATAATTTAAGATTAAATATTATAATCATTTCGAAAGATATAAATTGGAACCAGATTAAAACAACAATAGATTTACTTGCAATTGTCGCACGATTTTGGCAAAAATTGGTACCGACTTATAAACGGGTCAACAACAAATCCCACCAAAATAACATCAAAATATACAACGGACTCATAGACGGACCGACATATAGGCGAGTATATACGGTATCAAGTAAGTTTTGTGCTAAATAAATGTGAGAGGAAATATTAAGTTTTGAATTAAGTAATTTGTAAGTGCTAGTAAAATTTAAACTACAATTTCTGTTAAACAGTAACTGTTTGATTTTATTTGAAGGAAAACATTTAGAACAGTGGGGATTAATTGCAAAAGGTCATTTGCTTAATTTAATGGATTTTCATTACAATTTGTTTTTCAAAATGACTCACAAAGATTGAATTAAATGAAGTTGTATCAATTATGTATAATTCGAAAATTGAATCTTACAGAAAATATTGTTTACAATAAAAATTTTCTAGAAGATTGATTGTTTGTATGTTGTTACACGTCCCATTCTGGAATTTTTTCACTTATATGGAGATATGCCAGTGAAAGGCTTCAAATTTTGTTCTTTACTCGGCACGAAACCTAACTGTTAGTTGCCGAGATCATAGTAAAGGAAGAGTTGCTATCCATTTTTTTTTCATCGACTTAGATCAGTCGCTGCCGAAATTCGAACTCGCGAACTTCCAATCATGGATGGAGCGGTCTACATAATGAGCCACCGTGAAAATTGAATATTGTTCAAGTACTATATGTATTTACCCACCTGCATCCAAAGCTAAAAAGTCCAGGTTTAAAGCGAAGTCGATTTCCCTCTGGAGTTCGTATGAAAGTGAGTCTTTCACTGAATTCATAACGAAGATTAACTTTACTCGCCAAACACATTTCAGTAGGACATCGTAATGGAATCCTGGCTATAGAAAAAATAAAGATAAAAGTTAGTATTATACGCGTTTGCTTCGTTTATTTATGCTTCATCTGAGAATTTCCTTTATATCTAGCTTAACTCAAAAGAATCCTACTTTTCGCTGGAGAGAGAGAGAAAGAAAGACGGAGAGAGCGACTCACCTTCATACAAGTCCATGTAGAGTGTTGCAATAAAAACTACAGAGAAAAATCGAAAAGAAATCATTTCTTTGAGAGTTTTTCTATGTCTTCTTGCAATTGGCAGACCTATGTAATTCAACAACTGTTTATTTACCTTTAGATTTTATAGTATATCTACGGTTATTAAACATGGATTGTAATGAGAGAAAGTGGTCTCAGTTGATTGTTTTTCATAATTGGACAATTTGAAGGCATTTGCTGCAACTATAATTTAAGCTTTTATCCACCGCATCAACTTAAAAATGAAATATCTACTTTCATACATAGACTGATGAGAGAAGGATATGGAGATAAGGAAGAGTATTCAATATCAAAGGCCATAAAGCTTTATGATGTATATGTATCTATTTATTTGTAAGTCTAACTTTTGCTGATTCTGAAATGTGTTCAAAGTGCATGGGGGAGCGTCAATTGGACATTGTAAACCCAAGGAATCACCTTATATACATGTTTACATGTATACATGTTTAACTCTTTCATGTTTTATTTATAACAAACACCATCTTTAATGCATGTAAAATGTGTTGGCAGCATACCTCTCCGTTAAAAGTATCTCGAAAACATTTTTTAAAAATATTATTAAAAGCAAATTTCCAACAATCATGAACTGTATTTGACCCTGACGCCAAATAACTTCAATTTCACCAAATTTCTAATTATCATTATTTGAAGTCGTAAATTGGTTTTCAAATTGAAATAAAATGACCCACAATAATTTATGGTTGTACACATCAAACGAAATCCGCTTAATTAGACAGTCATTTTTTCCAAGTAGCTAAACTAAAGAAATAGAAATGGAAATATATCAAAATAGAATCCTATATGTATTTTTTCTCCAAAAATTTTCTGAATTTTTTTCTTTATTTTGGTAATTTCTAATGCAGTTTGTGTCTATGCTGTATATTGTACAGTTATTGCATGATTGTGAGGGAGACATGAAGATTTCTTCGCCCATGAAAAATCAACGCCCGAGAGGAATATGATTTTTCATGGGCGAAGAAATTTTCATTTCTCCCGAACATTCATGCAATAATTTTTTATTATACCGAATCAAGCACAATGCCGGGAATATAAAGCAAAACCATATTTGTGACCTTACTTAAAATAGAGTAAACATTTGATGAGATTAATATGAAACAGGCGAAAGTTACATGTACACCACTATATATATAGTGCTTCATAAAAAAACTCCTTCTTGACAATTCAGTCTGATTTACACAGTAGCAACATTCATTAATTCTCCACTCATTAAAACACTTTTCTAAATATTGATATTTTACAATTTTATACTGACATAATTAATCAAAGATATAAACTGACCAAATTAAGTATTAATTATCAAAGATAATCAAGTGTCTAATTTTTCGATTTTATGGAGTGATTAATCGATTGGCTTGCGTGATAATTTGCATAAACGCCGAGGGCCTTTATGCATAAAATTATCACGCAAGCCAATTGTTTACATGATCATCATTATAAAATCGAAATATCTGAAAGTTATTCTTTATAATTATATGCTCTTGATTCCACCAATCCACGTGCTGCATTTACAAGACCAACTTCCTGTCTGTATCCCCCCCCCCGCCCTGCACATGATTTTTTTCAATCTGACTAAAGCCAGACCTCTATTTACGCTATCGCATAGAGGTAGCGTAAATAGAGGTCTGGCTTTAGTCAGATTGGATTTTTTTCAACCGCGCCTATTGAAGAACCATTACATTTATGTGGAAATATTTTCAATTCTATTTTTTTCTCTGTTATAACACTTTGAACTCACTTTAAAGTTAGCGGAGTTGATTTCTTGATTATTCTACTGGAATGTAAATAAGGTAGGTCGATAGGTCGGCAGCTAAGAAGGCCTAATATGCATGCAAATCTCGTGCAGATCTGTCTCTGTGTCTGACGATAATGAGGCTAGCTAGAAAATCTCGTGCGGCTGTCTTTGTGTTTGACGTCAGTGGGTGAGGACTTTTGAAGTATTGGCATGGGAGTCCTCGTGTAATCTTAATCTTTTTCTACATTTTTAAAGTCTTAATCTACAATTTTATTTATGCAAATTACTAGTATCCCATGTTTGCCAATATTGTTGATGTCCTGGCATACTATACTATCTAGAAAGCGATTCCTGTAAAACTTAATTAAATAACTTTTTGTAATCTTATCTCGGAGAAAAACATTGGAAGGGTTAATATTTCACAATAAAATGGAATTATTAGGAATCACTGTCTAGCTAGTATAGTATGCCAGAGACATCAACAATAGTGGGAAATGTGGCGCAGTCCGTTCTGCGTCACCGTATGCAAGGGAAGAGCCTCGAATTTAGACCTATACGTGTTCTCGGCACTCATGGTCATTGAGCAGTGAGGATTCTTTAATGTGCCAACGCTTACCATGACACGTGACCTACATTTTTAAGGTCATATCCGAAAGACCCATGACTTTCACTTCCACTGCCAAGCACCTGGCGAAGGAAAATCATTACCTATGTTTACGTCTTAGATACGAGGGTTGTTCGAAAAGTTCCTGGATGATGCCAATCGTCGTTATATTACTGACTAAAAATTCAAATTTAGCACATTATAAAACGTAATATATTTGTTTTGTTGATATGTGAAGTTTCATACCATTCGGCTTAACAAAAATCGATTAACTTAATTTTAAAATCAGCATAATTTGTACCCGCAGAGCAAACTTAACGGCAATGTAACGTCAAATGATAGCGTCGAGAATTTTTGAAACCTACTATCATTATACATTTCAAACATATAATTCAATACCCATTTATAAAATCTTTTTTCCAATACTTGACATTTATTCTTTACTGCTCTTCTTGTATTATTTTCTTTGTTAAGGTTTTATTTTCTTTTATTTCGTCACTTTGCTTTCACGGATAAGCAACTCTGAAGCTCCTATGTCGATCTTGACGTTCCAACTTTTTAATTTTTTTGTTCAAATTTTTACAGATAAACCGTATCTTCACAAGTCATTCTCATCTAATACAGAGTTCCTGTCACTGAAATTTTGCCTGTACTATATGGACACAAATGCACAACTCGCTTGTGACATATTTTCTTGATTCCTTCAATTTTTTTTAGTAAAACACAAAATTGCAGCTCCATGCCGTTCTAAAACGTCATTGATTTTGTCGTTTTCATTAAGAACTACCTATCTTCTCAATTTGTTTTTTTTTTTAAAGCAAAATATAAAGCCACAATTTGGTATACGAATCGATGTAACAATTCTTAATACGCTACGTTGTTTTTTTTTTTTTTCGCTACATTTTAAGACGGCTCTCTCACAACATGGTGTATTTCCGTTGAAACGCCATTTTGGTCCCAAATGATCAAATTTAAATTTACTTAACACCGATAAATAACTGAGTATAACACACATGCGATGTTGTGTATGGATTGTAGATTGTACCACCTCAATTGATACAGTTTATTGCCCAAGACGTATATTTTCTATGAAAATTAATTGTTTGTCAACTTATTCAATTTCTAATTAGAGTAAGATTTTCAGGTGAGAAAAAATGATTTAAAAACATGGCTTGACCATATGCTAATTCATCATTACTTGTCAAAACGCCATACACTCCGAAATTTATTTTTTGTTCACTAAACATATAAATTATGCTTTCCAGCAAATTATATCCTCCCCTCCTACTGCAACAAGGCTTATACTTTAATTTGTGTTAAAATTATACAGTGTGTACTTTTATACCTATAAACATTTTGCAAAAACGTTTTTATTTAAATATTTTTGTATATGTATGAAAAAAAAGTCAATGACGTCAAAGATTTGAAATTTTTTGAAGAACCAGGTGAATTGTTATTGAGTAACATTGATTATAGTAGTAATCCACTTAATTTTTGTTTTTACGAAGATTCTTAATTTTGGAGCTTTGATTGATTAATGTAAAATTGTTTCCTGACGTCTTTTGAAAAAAAAATATTATTAATGATAAAAATGTAATGGGCAATTAAAACTATTTTATTTCATTGTAAAATAGTAATTGAAAAAGACTTAACATTTCCAATAATATTTTTTATTCAATCCTTAAATGGAAATATGATGTACAGGAATTACAAGCCGAATATTGATCTGGCGACTCGTGCGGAGTCAACGACTGGAGCTCCCCCTGTAAGGAAATTCTGGGCAGATGACGTCACTTCCAGAAATTCGTCATAGCAAATTTCTGTATACTCCGAAATATCTTGATACATTTGAAAAACATCTTGTAGCTCTTTTCCTAGCTCGGCCATGACCTGCAAAAGAGCTCGCAGACCGTCGTTGTCACAATAAGCCGACAGATTCCTAACGGTGGCAATGACTTCTGACTTCATTTCACTGAAATCAAAAATTCATTTAGAAAAAAAGTAAAATTATTTTAAGGATTATTTCAAAATCAATTGTTTGTGGGCTTTTTTTTTTTTTTTTTTTTTTTTTTTAAAATTAAAAGCTATTCAAAATAATAAGGGACTTCTTTACCTGCATACGTCTGAATCGTTTCTTTTCAGTTTGCCCATCAAAGTAATGCCATCTATCACCAGGTCTTCAAAAAACATTTTCTGCACTTTGTCATTATTCATGCAGGCAATCAACTTGTCTAGCCCTGCAAATAGTTTTGTTTACAGTATGTACCTTCAAACAATTTTTTTTAATTAGAATTTTTAAATATGGTTTTATTTAAATTACTAAAGTTACTCTTTTCTATTATATGAGTATTTATAACATTTTTTTAATATATATTCAATTTATCTCCTGCTGTGTATAATTCCAGTATTTGCAGGCATGCTTTTGAATGTTTTGAGGAAAAATTGCTTGGTTGTGAATATTAATTTTTAAAAGTGGAAGTTGAATGTTTTATAGTACAAATGGGTCATAAGAAAATCGCTTACAATAGAATTTCGGATGTAACTTTTTTCTATAAATGCATTTGAAAATTTTGTTTCCTATATTTTTATTTCATGTTATATAGAAGCAAAATTCGAAATCCAAGTGACATCATTTTACCGAATTTTTATATGTATAACTTTAATTTTGTTATACATTATATGAAAGTTTTTTTATTAATACAAAAAACATGTACATGTGTTTACTTTTTACCTTTTAATGAAAAAAACGATTACGAGAGGATCTACCTGAATTTAACAGTCTTTCACTTTTTTAGGTCACCTGAGTAAACTCAGGTGACCTATTGCTATCCGTTTTCGTCCGTCGTCGTGCGTCGTGTGTCGTGCGTCGTGTGTTAACATTTGAACATTTTCAGCTTCTTCTCTGAAACCACTGAACCAATTTCAACCAATTTTGGCATACAGCATCTATGGGTGAAGGGAAACAAAAATTGTGAATTTCATGGTCCCTGCCCCCCTGGGGCCTTGGGGGTGGGGCCAAAACCACTAAAATTAGTGCAATCTTTAAAAATCTTCTTCTTTACTCCTGGACATCCAGCAGTCAAACTGTTGATATGACTGTAATCAGCATTGAGTCCTCTACCAAAATTGTGAAATTCATGGCCCCAGGGTCAGGGGTTCTAGTGCTAGGGCGGGGCTCTATTGATTATATAGTGAAATTGCATTAATTCTTTGAAAATCTTCTTCTCTGCTCCTGCGTATCAAAAAAACAATCTAAGTACATTGTTATGATGAACTAGAGTGCCTCTTTCAGATTTGTGAATTTTATGGCCCCAGGGTCAGGGGTTCTGGTGTTAGGGCGGGGCTCTATTGATTATATAGTGAAAATGCATTAATTCTTTGAAAATCTTCTTTTCTGCTCCTGGGCATCAAATAAACAAACTAAGTACTACATAGTTATGATGAGCAAGAGTGCCTCTTTCAGATGTTTGAATTTTATGGCCCCAGAGTCAGGGGTTCTGGTGTTAGGGTGGGGCTCTATTGATTATATAGTGAAAATGCATTAACTCTTTTAAAGTCTTCTTCTCTGTTCCTGTGTATCAAATAAACTAACTTAGTACATTGTTATGATGACCAAGAGTGCCTCTTTCACAATTGTGAATTTTATAGCCCCAGGATCAGGGGTTCTGGTGTTAAGGCTGGGCTCTATTGGTTATATTATGAAAATGCATTTATTCTTTAAAAATCTTCTTCTCTGCTTCTGGGTATTAAATGAACAACACAAAGGACATAGTTATGATGAGCAAGAATGGCGCCTCAACCAGATTTGTGAATTTTTACGTCCCCTGTGTCAGGGGTTTTGCCATTTGCTTTAAGGGGAGGGGGGGCTCTTTTAATTATATAGTGAAAATACATTAATTCTTTGAAAATCTTTTCCTTTGCCCCAGGGTATTAAATTATGCCAATGATCTAAGTATAAGTTGTATATATTTTTTTTTTAATGAAAAAAAGGTGCATCTAGCAAAACAGTTAATTTCATGCCCCCCCCCCCCGGGTCAGGGGTATTGGGGGGGGGGGGGGGGTACATAGTCTGAAAATAAATTAATGCTTTGAAATCTGCTTTTTAGCTCACCTGAGCTGAAAGCTCAAGTGAGCTTTTCTGATCACATTTTGTCCGGCGTCCGTCTGTCTGTCCGTCTGTCCGCCTGTCTGTAAACTTTTCACATTTTCGACTTCTTCTCAAGAACCGCTGGGCCAATTTCAACCAAACTTGCCACAAAGCATCCTTGGGTGAAGGGGATTCAAGTTTGTTCAAATGAAGGGCCACGCCCTCATTCAAGGGGAGATAATCGGGAATTAATGAAAATTTGGTGGCATGTTTTAAAGATCTTCTTCTCAAGAACCACTGTGCCAGGAAAGATGAAACTTATGGGGAATCATCCTCAGGTAGTGTAGATTCAAGTTTGCTCAAATCATGACCCCCGGGGGTAGGGCGGGGCCAAAATGGCCGACCAAAGTTTTATATAGAAATATATAGGAATTTTTTTTTAAAATCTTCTTCTCAAGAATGACCAAGCCATAATTCATCATATTTATATGGAAGCATCCTCAGGTAGTGTAGATTCAAGTTTGTTCAAATCATGACCCCCTGGGCTAGGGCGGGGCCAAAATGGCCGACCAAAGTTTTACATAGAAATACATATAGGAAAATTCTTAAAGATCTTCTTCTCAAGAATGACCAAGCCATAATTCATCATATTTATATGGAAGCATCTTCAGGTAGTGTAGATTCAAGTTTGTTCAAATCATGACCCCCGGGGGTAGGGCGGGGCCAAAATGGCCGACCAAAGTTTTACATAGAAATATATAGGAAAATTCTTTAAAATTCTTCTTCTCAAGAATGACCAAGCCATAATTCATCATATTTATATGGAAGCATCCTCAGGTAGTGTAGATTCAAGTTTGTTCAAATCATAACCCCCGGGGGTAGGGGGGGGGCAAAATGGCTGACCAAAGTTTTACATAGAAATATATAGGAAAATTCTTTAAAAATCTTCTTCTCAAGAATGACCAAGCCGTAATTCATCATATTTATATGGAAGCATCCTCAGGTAGTGTAGATTCAAGTTTGTTCAAATCATGACCCCCAAGGGTAGGGCGGGGCCAAAATGGCTGACCAAAGTTTTACATTGAAATATATAGGAAAATTCTTTAAAAATCTTCTTCTCAAAAATGACCAAGCCATAATTCATCATATTTATATGGAAGCATCTTCAGGTAGTGTAGATTCAAGTTTGTTCAAATCATGACCCCCGGGGGAAGGGCGGGGCCAAAATGGCCGACCAAAGTTTTACATAGAAATATATAGGAAAATTCTTTAAAAATCCTCTTCTCAAGAATGACCAAGCCATAATTCATCATATTTATATGGAAGCATCTTCAGGTAGTGTAGATTCAAATTTGTTCAAATCATGACCCCCGGGGTAGGGCAGGGCCAAAATGGCAGACCAAAGTTTTACATAGAAATATATAGGAAAATTCTTTAAAAATCTTCTTCTCAAGAATGACCAAGCCATAATTCATCATATTTATATGGAAGCATCCCTAGGTAGTGTAGATTCAAGTTTGTTCAAATCATGACCCCCGGGGGTAGGGCGGGGCCAATATGGCTGACCAAAGTTTTAGATAGAAATATATAGGAAAATTCTTTAAAAATCTTCTTCTCAAAGATGGAACATCCATTTTTGTTCATGGGACTACTTTTGGATTTTACCTTTTCAATAATAAACCAATTTATACTTTTACCTCGCCACAGTGCTCAGGTGAGCGATGTGGCCCATGGGCCTCTTGTTTTTAATGAAAATGTAATTGAATTTGGACAAGAATTTTCCAATGAGGAATAAAACATCAATTAATATCAAAATTAATGACTTAAAAATATATAACTCAAGCAAATTTTCTTTTCTCTTACATAAGAATGATTAGAAAAAATCAGAATGATAATTTTCAATATTTCTTTTATTTGAAATATAACTAAGAATTTTGAATTGCGTAATTAAAATGTCAAAATACAATATTTAAAATGTCCACCTGAAATTTGCAGTCGGAACATTTTTTTTTTCATTTCTAAAACATTTTTTAACCATACCTGTCAAGTTGTATTTTCGAACTTTTCACTTAAGTACCAGGTATATGGTACTAAATATTGTTGATAAAATGAACAAATTTCACGTATTATGTGAGAGAAGTAGGTAAATATCTTAGCACAGATATTTGAATTGAAGGGGGGTGATAATTTAAGTAAAGGAGAAAGTCCGAAAACTGTCCATTCTGTGAGAGAAAGAACTGTTCGAGGCCCGAAGGGCCGAGAATAGTTTTTTCTCTCACAGAATGGACAGTTTGAGGACTTTATCCTACTTAAAACATTGTCTCTATCGTTAACTTAATAAACTGTCCCAGGTGATGGTGATGTATTTGCTATGATTACGTCATACACTTGATTCTCCAGAGAGTGAGAGGTGAAAACAATATAGCTGTATTGTTTAACTTAATTGACAGTGCCAGGTAAATTTACATCACTTGATTTCTGACCACTTCCCATGTAAAGCTTCATGAATGAGGATGTCCTCATCGGATGGAGAAAGTAATGCATATTTCTCCAAAATACAGGAAAAAGGTCGGTAAATACTCGAAAGTAGGTAGACACAAGCAGAAGCCTGTAGGTATGCAGAATTTGAAGTTAGTGTTCAAGTTTTGACAAAAAATATCGCAATCTTTGTGAACAATCAGGATTTAAGGGACACATATACGAAACAACAACACCGGCGACCCGCTTGTATGAAGCTGCGATTGAGGAACAGCTAATAACAGAGAAAACGGGACACAAATCTATTACAGTTTTATCCTACAATTGAACCAACAATGAATAGTAGCAGAGAGTAAATGAAATAATTCATGGAAATATGGGGATTCAGATAATGGCAAGTGTATGAAAAAGATGAAAATTTGTGATCCCTGTCCCAAAAATGATTCCACCTGCAGTACATCTAGTGAGGTTATCATTTCATCAAGAAATATGCCTTAATTATGTTCCCCAAACGAAGTTGGGGAACATATTGTTTTTACTCTGTTTCTTATTATTATTATTCTTATTAAGGTCTTCCGTCTTCACGGAAGACCTTATAGTGATTCTACTGTTTCTTATTATTATTATTCTTATTTTTTAGACAAATTTTGTGCACGCGATATCTCGAGAACTATTCATCGGTTTTTCATCAAACTTTCAGGGATGATGCGCTCTTATATGCCATTGTTACATTTGGAAGAATTTTGGAACAAGTCGCTTCCGGTGCCAAGTTATGGCCATTTTTCTGATTTTAAAATGAGATTTTGTCAGTTCGAGATCTAAAGAACTACTAAAGATATGAACTGGAGACTTGTTGGAGAGCATAGGGCATGACTTCTAGATATGCGGAATGTCCTTTTCGTGTGTCGTCAGTACTTCCGGTCGCTACCAGAAGCGAATTAAAAAAATCAAAATTTTCAACTTTTTTGTTTTTCATTATTTTTCTTTGATTTTTATAGGGTTAATAGAAACTCTTAAATGAATGCGGAATGTGTAATTTGTTTTAGAATTAAAAAACCCAATCTCCAGAAATTCGCATTTAAAGATTTGAAGCGCTGTTCCCGATGGCGTAATGGTTAGCGCGTTGGATTTTCACGCGGGCGACCCGGGTTCGATCCCCCGTGGGACTGATGTTTTTTTACGACTTTTTCAGCTAGATTTTTCGTTTTTTATTTCAGAATCGGACGGAAGACCTCGCAACGAGATCGTTTCTAGTTCTTATTATTATTTTTCTTCCTGGGAAAATTTTGTCCGCGAGTGATCTTGTAAACTACACATCCGACTTAGGTGAAACCTTTTTAGGGTAAGTAGGCATGTTATGTAGATTTGCGGAATCAAGGTCATTTTGCGTGCACGTGCTTGCAAGAGCGCGCACGTGCAAAACTTAAAATGACCAATATATAATGGATATAACCGTAACTTCTCTATTTTGTGACGAAATGTTTTGAAACTTATAATGTAAGGATATATTAGTAGTATGCACAAGATGACATGGTCAAAATAGCAAGATCGCACGTGCATGCACGTGTGCTTCGCTCTGATTGGCTGAAACTAAAGTATCAATATCTTTGTTGTTTTTTAATAAAATCATTTGAAATTTTGAACATAGTCATACATTAGGGAGATCTACAGCCTGTAATATAAGATTTTTCATGAAAGCATGTGCATGCACATGTGCTTGCAAGAGCTCGCACGTGCAACACGAAAAATGTCCAATATAATTGATACAGACTTAACTATTAAAATTATTGATGAAATGCTTTGAAACTCATTTTATAAGTATATATTAGAAGCATAGACAAAATGTCATGGTCAAAAAAGTAAGATCTCACGCGCATGCACGTGCGCTTCTCTCTGATTGGCTGAAACTTAAGTCTCAATATTTTTCTTGTTTCTTGTCATAATCCTTTGAAATTTTGAACATAGACCTACATTATGAAGATCTACAGCATGATATATAAGAATTTTCATGAAAGCATGCGCATACCCGCGTGCTGCAATCTGATTGGCTGAAACTTTAAATGGCTATATCTACTTTGTTTTTTGACGAAATGCTTTGAAATTTAAAACATTGTCATGCATTAGGATATCATACAATATGATATAGAAAAAAATCATGAAAGCACGCGCATGCACGTGTGCTGCAATCTAATTGGCTGAAACTTGAAATGGCTATAACTCCCTTGTTTTTCAGCCAAACAGGATGGGATTTAGAATATAGATAGATGTAAGGGACTCCTACAAGAAGGTATGGTCATCATGCACGTGCACGCACGTACGTGCATTTGGAACAAGTGAAATGAAAAATACACTTGAAAGAGTGATTTTTCATACTTTTGGACTGAATGCTTTAATATATTGTATATTAAAATATGTAGAAAGTGTAGACAAGATGATATGATCATAACGCACATGCATTCACATGCGCACGGGTGCAATGCTAAAATTTGAATATAATTGGTATCCTTCTGAGAAAACGTTGTTAAAGTCAAAATGCACAGAGTTTGTCTTATTTAACGAAGCTTACAGGGAATATGGCACCAAAAAGGAGTTGGGAAGCGTTTGGGGAACATCTGTAACGGTCCCCGTTACAATTAGCACTAGTTCTCTTTTAAAATTTAAATTGTTGTTGGATATATTTTTAAACATTCATGGAATGGATCTACTACGTCATTTACAACTGTTGTGAAGAGGATGAGACGTTTGTTTATTAAAAAAAAACTTCTGGATGTGGATGTTCTAAAATCATTATCCATCAGGATATCACATTTTTGCACTGGATTTGTCATTTCCAAAGAGGATATATACTGTTGAAGTTTTCATATACAAATGTTTGATATTTATGCATAATTGTATATTGAATTAAAAAAATTATTTGCTTGTTTTCATTACTAATGAACATGACAAAGTTCAGAAAATGTTTTGCATTTTATGTATTGTTTTCAACATTTAAAACCTGTACATTAAGTTACCTGTAATCGTACATTAAGTTGACAAAAAGCTGTAGATTAAGTTAAGAATTGAGAGTTTTGTCAACTTAATGTACAGTTACAGGTGACTTAATGTACAGGTTTTAAATATCCAAATAAATTATACTATATAATGTACTAAAAACACAAAGGATTACATAACAAAAATGTTTTAATGATTGTTTTAAAAATCATTTTTTTACATTGCGCTCTTTCAGCATAAATGCTTCCCACAGCGCTTTACAATACATTATTACCCAAGCAGACTAAACAATCCAGAGTCAGTGCAAGCAGCCGTTCAGGCGCTAGAACACTAACATTCTGACAATATCTTGCATTTTCTATAGCCAGATACCCCTTTTACACTTGGGTGTACACTTGGGCGACAAAACGTCGACTTGCTGCGGCCAGGATTCGAACTCACAACCTTTCGGTTTAGAGTCCGGCACCTTAACCACTAGACTACCGACGCTACGGTAAAATAATTCAATTATCCTTACTGATATTATATTTTCTTCCCTTATTTAGCTAAGTTCAAAAGAAGAAAAAAAATTAACCCATGTTCAACCCTACCCCCCCCCCCCCCCCCCCCGATACTTCAATTTATCTTTCAAAAAATAATCAAAGAATCTTAAGTCTTACTATAATCCTTGGTGCATGCAATCCTGTCAAATGCTTCAACAAATTCCTTCACCCTTTTTTGCAACTTCTCTGGGATACATGGGTCTAAGCCACCGGGTACACAAGCCTTGTACATGTCGAGAACACTGTTTAAAACACGTAAGGTACATGTACATAATAACCTATCAAGTAAGTTTTTGGCTAAATAAATCTGAAAGGAAATGTTAGATTTTGAATTAAGTAGTATGTAAGTACTCGTAAATTCGAACTACATTTTTGTTACACTGTAACTGTTTGAATTTACTTTATGGACAAACATTAAGAACAGTGGTGATTAATTGCAAATGGTCATTTGCTTAATTTAATAAATTTTCATGACAATTTGATTATTAAAATGACTCAACAAAGATTTAATTAAAATGAAATCGAATCAATCTTGTAAGTTCAAAAGTTGAATCTTACAGAAGATATTATTGACAATGAAATCTTCTAGAAGTTTGATTGTTTGTATGCTGTTTTACGTCCCTTTCGAGAATTTTTCACTTATATGGAGATATGCCAGTGAAAGGCTTCAAATTTTGATCTTTACTCGGCACTCAGGGCAATTGAGCAGGAACGGATCTTTATCTTGCTGGCACCTATCGTGACACAAGAACTTAGTTTTTAAAATTTCTTCCGAATTACTCGAAACCTAACTGTTAAATACCGAACGCATTACGAAGGAACAGTTGCTACATGTACCTATTTTTTTTTCATTGACTTAGATCAGTCGCTACCGTGATTCGAACTCGCGACCTTCCAATCAGGGATCGAGCGGTCTACATGATGAGCTAAGATGATGGTAATTTTCTACATGACGCATAGTGCTTAAGATTTCGGAGCCCTTTCTCATGGCAGTGATTTCTCCTTTGGACAGAGCATTTTTTTCCACAAAATACAAGAAATCAAGTTCAGTCATGCCTGTAAAAAATGGATAAGTCTAGCCGCATAAAATTTTCTTTTTATTTAATCAAATACTTTGTTAACGTACTAAAAATTGAAAAAAGGTGCAGACGTGTAGGGGTATTGGCAAAAAAGGAGAAAATTAAACATTGAAAGTCTACAATTTCTCAGTACCTTGTGTTTTTAACGTTTCAAAAATGCATCATTTACAGATTATATTAGGATAGACATTGTATACACTCATCGAGGTATATTATTTATTTGTCTAAGATTTCTCAGGAAGAACATTGGATGGTCGAAAAAAAGTGGTTTTCAAACAGTTTACATCTTTACTATTGCTAAAAACATAACATATTCTTAACTCAACTTATTCTTCTTTGAACGTGAGAGCGGCATTTATATTAGTACAAATATTTGAATTTTTCGGGGCGAATATTTTTAGCTCACCTGAGCTGAAAGCTCAAGTGAGCTTTTCCGATCACATTTTGTCCGGCGTCCGTCTGTCTGTAAACTTTTCACATTTTCGACTTCTTCTCAAGGACCGCTGGGCCAATTTCAACCAAACTTGCCACAAAGTATCCTTGGGTGAAGGGGATTCAATTTTGTTCAAATGAAGGGCCAAGTCCTCATTCAAGGGGAGATAATTGGGAATTAATGAAAATTTGGTGGCATATTTTAAAAATCTTCTTCTCAAGAACCACAGTGCCAGGAAAGATGAAAATTATGGGGAAACATCCTCAGGTAGTCTAGATTCAAATTTGTTCAAATCATGACCCCCGGGGGTAGGGAGGGGCCAAAATGGCCGACCAAAGTTTTACATAGAAATATATAGGAAAATTCTTTAAAAATCTTCTTCTCAAGAATGACAAAGCCATAATTCATCATATTTATATGAAAGCATGCTCAGGTAGTGTAGATACAAGTTTGTTCAAATTATGACCCCCGGGGGTAGGGCGGGGTTAAAATGGCTGACCAAAGTTTTACATAGAAATATATAGGAAAATTCTTTAAAAATCTTCTTCTCAAGAATGACAAAGCCATAATTCATCATATTTATATGGAAGCATGCTGAGGTAGTGTAGATTCAAGTTTGTTCAAATCATGACCCCGGGGGTACATGTAGGGTGGGGCCAAAATGGCTGACCAAAGTTTTACATAGAAATATATAGGAAAATTCTTTAAAAATCTTCTTCTCAAGAATGACAAAGCCATAATTCATCATATTTATATGGAAGCATGCTCAGGTAGTGTAGATTCAAGTTTGTTCAAATCATGACCCCCGGGGGTAGGGTGGGGCCAAAATGGCTGACCAAAGTTTTACATAGAAATATATAGGAAAATTCTTTAAAAATCTTCTTCTCAAGAATGACAAAGCCATAATTCATCATATCTATATGGAAGCATGCTCAGATAGTGTAGATTCAAGTGTGTTCAAATCATGACACACGGGGGTAGGGCGGGGCCAAAATGGCCGACCAAAGTTTTACATAGAAATATATAGGAAAATTCTTTAAAAATCTTCTTCTCAAGAATGACAAAGCCATAATTCATCACATTTATATGGAAGCATGCTCAAGTAGTGTAGATTCAAATTTGTTCAAATCATGACCCCGGGGGTAGGGCGGGGCCATAATGGCCTACCAAAGTTTTTAAAGATATATATAGGAAAATTCTTTAAAAATCATTTTCTAAAAAATAGCAAATCCATGATTGGTCATGGGAATACTTTTGGATTTAAACTTTACAATAAAAAGCCATTTTCTACTTTTTCCTACCCTTAGTGCTCAGGTGAGCGATGCGGCCCATGGGCCTCTTGTTTCTTATTTATCCCTAACGGAAAGATATATTTTCGTCCCTTCGTTCAGTTCAGGTCAAAAGGAAAAAAATCACACCTTTCAAAAATATGGAAGCACGATTTTTTTCCTCATAACATTTATCAATCTTTCTTTATTATATATATATATTTTGGTGTGTTGTATTGATTTTTTTTCAAATTGCAAGCGTATTGAACTTGGTAGAGTAAAGTAAGGTTGCTTTAATTTTAAAAAAAGTAATAAATACAGTTTGTGTTTAAACAGCAGTTGAGTCTGTACAATTTCAATTACAATAATATCCAAGTACATTTACTCACTTGCATCCAAAGCTAAAGAGCCCAGGTTTAAAGTGAAGTCGTTTTCCCTCTGGAGTTCGTATGAAGGTGATTCTTTCACTGAATTCTTTACGATAATTAACTTTACTCGCTAGGCACACTTTTGTAGGACATCGAGGAAGAATCCCAGCTAGAGATAAAATAAAGTAAATTTTAGTATTGAAAGAGTTTGTTAATGCTACATCTGAGAATTTCCCTAATATTTAACGTAACTCAAAAGAATCCTGCATTTTGCTGGAGAGAGAGAGAGAGAGAGACTTACCTTCATATAAGTCCACACAGAGTGTTGCAATAAAAAATACAGAGAAAAATCGAAAAGGAATCATTTCTAGATATTTTTATATGTCTTCTCGGCAGACCTATGTAATTTAACAACTGTTTATCTACCTTTAAATACTACAGTGTATCTAGGGTTATTAAATATGGAATGCAATGAGAAAAAGCGGCAATAACTGATTGTTCTTCATAATTGGACAATTTGAAGGCATTTGCTGCAATTATGATTGAAGCTTTTATCCCTCGCATTAGCTTGAAAATGGAATATCTACTTTCATACGTACACTGTAGTCTGATATGAAGATTTGAATATATTGTAAACTTTAAAAGCAAGTCATGCTAGAAAAAGGGTACGTTCTGTTACTACATAACATGAAAATAGGTTATCAAAATGTTTATAGTAATATTAATTAATTAATCAAAACTTCTCTAAAGATGTACTGCGCGAGCATAAATATTTCATTTTACTTAATAAAGATTTTGTATTATTTTAACAAATGACATACATGTATAATATATTGTAATGTATTAATACGATACTTTTGTACTACAAAAAACTACTTTTTTCAATATTTCGAAGAATCTCGGAAATATTCTAGCTGTAATCGGAAGGCAGCTACATGTAAATATTTCAATATTTTTGTTATGTATGATCATATAATAATATTATATGTCAAAATTTTGCTGATTCTGAAATGTGTACAGAGTGCATAGGGGAGAATCAATTGGACATTGTAAAGAAATCGCCATCTTGAAGAAAGGCTATATGTACATGTTTAACTCTTTCAAGTTTTGAGGTCACCTGAGTCACTCTGGTGACCTATTGCTATCTGTTTTCGTCCGTCGTGTGTCGTGTATCGTGTATCTTGTGTTAACATTTGAACATTTTCAGCTTCTTCTCTGAAACCACTGAACCAATTTCAACCAAATTTAGTATACAGCATCTATGGGTAAAGGGGAACAAAAATTGTGAATTTTTTGGTCCTCGCCCCCCTTGGGCCTGAGGGGTAGGGCCAAAACCACTAAAATTAATGAAATATTAAAAAATCTTCTTCTTTACTCCTGGACATCAAGCAGTCAAACTGTTGGTATGATTGTAATTAGCATTGAGTCCTCTACCAAAATTGTGAAATTCATGGCTCTGGGGTCAGGGGTTCTAGTGCTAGGGCAGGGCTATATAGATTATATAGTGAAGATGCATTAATTCTTTTAAAAAAATCTTCTTCTCTGCTCCTGGGTATTAAATAAACTAACTAAGTACATAGTTATGATGAGAAAGAATGCCTCTTCCAAAATTGTGAAATTCTTGGCCCAAGGGTTAGGGGTTCTGGTGTTAGGGCGGGGCTCTATTGATTATATATTGAAAATGCATTGAATCTGTGAAAATCTTCTTCTCTGTTCTGGGGTATTAAATAAACTAACTAAGTACATAGTCATGATGAGCAAGAGTGCCTCTTTCAAATTTGTGAATTTCATGGCCCCAGGGTCAGGGGTTCTGGTGTTAGGGCGGGGCTTTATTGATTATATAGTGAAAATGCATTAAATTTCTAAAAATCTTCTTCTCTGCTCCTGGATATTAAATAAACTAACTAAGTACATAGTTATGATGAGCAAGAGTGCCTCTTCCAAATTTGTGAATTTCTTGGCCCCAAGGTCAGGGGTTCTAGTGCTAGGGCGGGGCTATATAGAGTATACAGTGAAAATGTATTATTTTTTCAAAAATTTTCTCCTCTGATCCTGGGTATTACTTAAACTAAATAAGTACATAGTTATAATGAGCAAGAGAGCCTCTTTCAAATAAGTTAATTTCATGGCCCCTATATCAGGGGTTTAGCTATTTGGTGTAAGGAGAGGGGGGATCTACATTACATTAATTCTGTGAAAATCTTTTCCTTTGCTCCTGGGTATTATGCCAATGATCTAAGTATCTATATTTATGATGAGGAAAGGTGCATCTAGCAAAATGGTTAATTTCATGCCCCTTGGGTCAGGGGTATTGGGGGGTGGGGGTACATAGTCTGAAAATGAATGAATCCTTTGGAATCTGCTCATTAGTATTAATCAATCATATTTGATGAAATAACATTTATGATGATAAAATTTTGAAATATGTGGCCCCAGGATCTATGGTTCCTGTTGGGTGGGGTGGGGTGCACAATTGCGTGGTTTAGAATGGAAGTAATCTTTTCTCTTAGTTACTCTGATCTACTTATGGGTGTTAAGTGACTATCTAGTAAGCATTGCTAAGTGTATAATTATGATAAGCAATAGTGCCTCTTTCAGAATTGTGAATTCCATGGCCTCTGGTTTAAAACACAAACCAAATTCAATTGTTGGAAAGTTGTTACATGATACTCAGGTGACTTATAAGGCCCGTGGGCCTGTTGTATTTAAAACAAACACCATCTTTTATGCACGTAAAATCTATGTTTTCCAACATACCTCTGTTAAAAGTATCTCGAAAAAAGTTTTTAAAAATCTCTTTGAATGCAAATTTTCAACGATCATGAACTATATTTGACTCTGACGCCAAATAACTTCAATTTCACCAAATTTCAAATTATCATTATTTGTATTCGTTATAAATTGGTTTACAAATTGATATAAAATGAACCGCAATTAATTACAGTTGTACACATCAAACGAAATCTGCTTAATTACACAATCATTTGTTCATTCTTTCTCAATGGGATTTTTCCAAGTAGCTAATATACAGACGAAATAGAAATGGAAATATATCAAAATAGAATCCTATGTGTATTTTTTTTTTTCTCCAAAAACTAGATATTGCGTTTCCTTTGCATGTCAGTTCATCAAAACAACCTTCTCGTTTTTTGTAACCCTAATGCAGTTTAATTACGACAGACGATGAGCCAGATATGAAAAAGAAGACGTTGACAACTTGTCAGATTAGATTAAATGTATCAGATCAATGTTAAAGTCACGCATTCAAAGATTGAGAGGCAATATAAAAACAATCTATCCTTCTGTGTTCAATAATCCAGAAGTGAAAAAAATAATAAGATAGATAACATGATCAGTACATACTGGTCCCTGCTGACAAAGCAAGTAACAACATTGTCTTCGTTTGTAAAGCTCATCATATAAATTGTATTTTAGAAGAACTTGGATATAATTCTACAAGTAGTAATCCAACTTATACTCATAGTTCCCTTTCTAAGGAAGTTATTCTTTGAAATCATATGTCAGTTTAGAATATTTTTAACATTCCAAAGAACCAAAATGAATTTGAACTACCATATATATACTAGATTCCGAAACTTCATACGAATCCTTACAAACGAAGATATATTGCCTCTTTCGTTATTCCTCAATAAGATATTGACAGTAGTGAAGGTAAAATTTCAAGAGTACAATACATTCAAGAAGTCGTGTGAATCAAGATGTGGATACTCAAAAATTCTAAAGAACTTTTGTACAATTTGATATCACACGATTTTACCAAAATCAACAGCTTAAAAACTTACGACTTTTCAACCCTATACACAACCATTTTCCATGATAAATTAAAGTCCAGGCATTTTGATATCATTGAGAGCTGCTTTTTCAATAAAAAGGGAACTCGTAAGTTTACTTACCTGGTCATTGGTCATTTGCAATTTATTTTGTTAAAACATATTCTGATTGCACACAAAAGTACTCTGAAGTTGACATCAAAGAGATGCTTGAGTTTCTGATTGACAATATCTATGTGGTTTTTGGAGACCAAGTATTCCAACAATCTATTGTTATTCCCATGGGTACCAATTGCGCTCCATTATTTGCAGACCTATTTTTATATTCATATGAAGCAGACTTTGTGCAAAATCCTATGCGTGAAAAGAAGAAAACACTTGCTGCAGCCTTCAACTCGATATTTAGATATATCCTGGTGAGCTTGAGATAAAAAACACTACAGAGTCTGACACATCTGTTTCATACTTGGATATTTTACTTAGAAAAGACGTTAATGGTAATCTAACAACCAAGCTATATGATAAACGTGATGACTTTTACTTTTCTTTTCGTCAACTTCCCTTACTTATGCAGCAATATACCTTCATCACCTGAGTACGGAGTATATATATCTCAGTTGATTCGATACGCAAGAGCATGTTCTACGTATGAACAATTTCTAAACCGAGGTAAATTATTAACAAGCAAGTTGATGAAACAAGAATATCTGCAGTCTCGTTTAAAGTCATTTCGTAAGTTCTATGGTTGACACAATGACCTTGTCAGCAAATACAATTTATCATTGAGTCAAATGCTGACTGACGTTTTTAATACCAATAGATAGTTCATTTTTATACACTGAATTGACGACGGATTTTTCTGTTATTCCCTGAACATGACAAGGAGCACACGGCGGGTGTGACCGGTCAGCAGGGGATGCTTACTCCTCCATGGCGCCTGATCCCACCTCTTGAATATTGTTCGTTTTCTCCATACCCTTCTTCTTATCCTATCGTGGCAAAATCCGGCCTGGTTTATGACAATATATTCTTGTATGGAATTAGACTAGGCGGGTCTTAGTACAAAAGAGGGATATGCATGTCCAAGGATTCTACCTTATATGGCTATTGTTATTATTTTGCACATAGTTTGTTTACTATTACTACTACTACTATATGGTTTACTACTTGTTCACTTTTTTATCACAGACACGTGGTTTAGATCAATTTACATTTATATCTTCATCTACATTTCAAACTTTTATAATTGTTAGTCAAGTCTGTTTATACTTAAAAATGGCTGTTTCTATTTGTTTTCTGGGAGATATACTGGACAAAAAAAGTTAAGGATCATCCAATAAAATATGTTTAAAAAATACTGTATCAAAGAAAACAAAAGGCAGTTTTAATTTTAGTATCATATTTTGTATTTAAAACGTAAAAATTAAACATTGGATGTGATAAATTTATTTGAACACACGCTACAAATTGTTCATCACGGTCACTTTAGAATTCGGCGTGTTAGGAGTAGACCTGAAAATGTTTTTTTTTTTTTTTCAGAAGAGTCAAATTACATCACTAAAATGATTGCCAGTATTTTGTATGACCTCCCTGCGAGGTGCTGCAGCACAGACCGATGCTGCCCAGCAGCCGTCCAAGGTTAGTCTGAGGGATCTGTTGCCATTCCTCCTGCAATGCTGTCTGAAGCTCCCGTCGATTTTTGGGAAGTGTATGACGAACTGAAATGCGTTGCTAAAGAATGTACCAGGCATGTTCAATTAAGTTCAGGTTAAGAAAAGGACTTGGCAGGTCCTTACACTAAGTTGTTTCACTTTCCATGTACTCTTTTACGATTCGGACTCTATGAGGTCGAGCATTATCGTCCATTAAGATGAAATCCTCTCCCAGAGTACATTCAGTACGTCTAACAATAGAATGAAGAATATCATTTCGGTAGTTAAAACCTGCCAGGTTGCCTTCAATAATGTGCAGATCAGTTTTGCAGTCAATACGTATGCATTCCCAAATCATTACCAAACCTCCATTTACTCTGTATTGCTCAGATGTGACACAATCAGCATATCTTTCCCCATTTGCAATATCTAACAAGTCTTCTGTCATCATGGAAGTCAAAACAAAATCGTGACTCGTCTGAGAAGAGAACAGAACACCAATGACGTCATTGCCAATTTCTTGTGTTTTGTTGCCCACTGTTGTCGATTTCTGCGGCACTCTAATTTCCATGCAGGACATACGGCTGGTCGGCAAGCCTTGAGATCTGCTTCCTGAAGTCTGTCTCAAACTGTTTGAGTAGAAATCCACCTGTCCTTTGCTCTCTGATGCCCAGTATTAAGCTTAAGAGCACTTTGGAAGCGGTGCATCTCAGCAAAATTGGCCACATGACGATCCTCACGGACTGCCGTATACCTTGGACGTCCCGATTGTAGCCTTTTTGACAATATTCTGCCAGTAAATATCGGTCCCATAACCGTTAATTCCGCTTTGGGAAAGATAAAGTCTTTCTGCAACGTGACGTTGCGTTTTGCCAGCTTCCAGCGTCACTGTTGCCATGCAGTGTTCGTCCATGCCTCCTCATAGCGTCTTGTCAACAGTTCTGGCCAGATATATACTGAATTTTTTTTATGTTCACTATAGAAAACCCTCTTTGATACTTCTATGCTTCCACTGTTCCACTTACTTTTTCAAAGCCACGTAGTTTCTTAACCAATATGTCCCAACAGTAATTAAACATGTGTGAATTAAGTATCAAATCGTGTTAGTGACATGTTTTTAAAACTACTTAAGCTTTGTTCTCATATAACCTCATGGATATGAAAAAATTATTCTTGTGTAAAAAAAAAAAGATCCCTAACTTATTTTGCCCAGTATATAAGAATATTTTAATAAAATACAGTGACCAGCCAAAAGATAAAAATGTACCTACATGTACATGCGTCCGTTTATTTTAAGGGCTTCAAAGAGTGAAGCGGTCAAAATTCAATGGAAATTGGATGTAAACATGATACCCCTACCTAAATGAAAGATATGTATCTTTTAAATCTTTTGAATTACACATATATTTTAAGTTAAAAATCGGTGATTTCTTGCATGCAAAAATTAGAGAAAATTTTTGACATTTAATTTACCTAGGGCCATATGTCACCTTATCCTTTCGCAAAGCAATACGTCGGGGGCGAAAGAGACCTAATGCGCGTGCGCGGTGCGGTGACTATTGAAATTGACATTGGAGGCCTTGTGTAATTTATATCTATTAGTCTACTTTTTTAAAATCTAAATTTACAATTTGTTTCACATTGAAATGTAGATGTCAGGAATCGCTGTTTTGTAAGCAGAGAATATGCCAGGGGCATCAACAATAGTTTCCAACTATCGTTAATGTCCTGACATACTCTACTGACTAGACAGTGGTTCCTTAAGATAACAGAATTGTCAACGTTACTAGGTCCAGATTATAACAAACTTTTTGAAGAACGTAATTGAATCACCACGAAAACAAAAAATAAAAATTCAATTGCAAGGTTTTATTTGATCATCAATTTTGCAAGTTAAGTTTAAGTGCATAGTATTTTGTCAGTCCTGTCCATATAAGTTGTAATACTGCATGCCATTGGGTGAATAGGCCTATAGTTTGTCATCTGTGATCCCAAACTAAATTCGTTGCACGGATACAATTTAAATCTCTTATTGCAGAGGAGCAATTGAGGTATTTATATTCCGTCGATACTTCGCGGCGTCACTCGTCGAACTTCCATTTCTTGTCTCAGAAGCGCATGCGTAATTCCCGATTTGTGCTCATAGCGAACAACAACACAAATGATAAAGATCTCTATGACAACCAAAACAGCCAATAGAGCACTCAGTTTCTGTCTTCCGGTGTCCCAGAGAAAAGCCATGGCTATTTTTAGATCTGAAAAAGAGAGAAAGAAAGAGTTGACAAAATGTTTCCATCAAATCCTGCAATTTAAGAAAATAATAACCATATCATCAAAAGTATATAATTCGTATATTTTCGACAAAAAAACCTTTCCTCTCTATTCCTGATATCAACGTATTAATTCAAATTTTCAACATTCTCCAATAGTAATTTGTTTAACAAATAATTTTTGGTAAAACAAAAATTATACTGATTATTCTTTTTATAACAAATTACCAATTTGTTAATCTATCATAACAAATTAATAAAAGTTAAGATACTGCTCTGTTTGTCCTAATACACTTCCGTTTAAAGGTGAAAGTTTGTTTTGATAAGGCAACAACAGGATGTAATAAATTGTCAATTGATAAGTCGGGTTTTTTAAAGTTTAAAATTTATTGTAATTAAGTCCAAAAATATGAACTTCACAAAAGCACACTTTAGAACAAATTTCTTAGATGGAACACACTGAACTTTACAAAGACTTTAAAGTTTCCTTAAAGTGAAACAAACTGGGTTTTTTTTTAACAAATAATTGTCCAAAAATTTACTCACATACAAACCCACTCACATCTAATTTTGACAACTCCGCCCACTTTCGTACTGACCAGCTAATTAAATTAAAGATATAAAATTGGATGAACAGGGGAAAACCATATGACATTAGTGAATAATATAATTCATATACGTGTATGTATACAGTGGGCAATAATATCGATATTTCAATATGCAATACAATGACAAAAAATATCGTATCGCAATACGATTTTGTAAAATCGATATATTGGCAATATTTTTTAGATTAAGGAATTTTGTCATTAAATATTAAAATGGACTTATGAAAGTTTGCTATTAAGCCAAACAGTAAGTCAGAAGTTGTTTTGTTGTAACATTTCAGAGCATAACTTAAATGAAATCAACAAGATTTTTTTTTTTTTGGTGTTGGTTACTTACACATGTATCATAGTTATGTACATTCTGCATGTAAATTAAAGTAAATATAGTAAGAAAATGCCATTTAAATTACACTGAAAATATTGCAATACATATCGCAATACAGTTAAAAATATCGCAATATATCGCAATACAAAATCTCGGGCCAATACCCAGCCCTATATAGTATACATGTATTATATGCTATAGAAATTTTTCATGTATATTGTATATCTGTTGGTGTATATCAGTATGGGAGTCAGGCAGATGGACACTAGGGGTTCCATCCCCGCAGACTCTCACCTCTCTTCATTATGTATTTTTGTTTATATAAACTGATGAGCCGTATGGCTTAAAGTTTTTGAATAAAGAATTATATACATTAATTTACAACACTGAAATTAGGTAGAGCTAAGCATAACAAATTCAAGGAACACGATCCTAAGAACTAATCATAAAGTTGATAACAAGTATGAGTAAATGACATTGATATCTTGAAACAGGAAAGAGATGTCAAGAATTAAATATTGCTAACAATGTGCAAAAATGCCTTTCCTAAACATCAAATGAAAACAATTAACCTTCAACTACAGATGTCATGCAGACAAGACCGAAAAGTAATTAATAGAACAATTATAAAAATATTTTCATAATTAATGATTTGTCATTTAGAAACCCTTATAACACATAATCATAACGAGGAAGTGCAACCCACTCATCCACCCCCAATACAAAATGCATATCCTTCTGTTGCTGCTATAGTTTTTTTGGAAATTTTGTATTCATCCATACATGCTTATACTTTAATTTACCAAACTGTATATTAACTATCTAAGTTTTTTTAATTAGTTAATTAGATAACAACTTTTTTCAAAAGCAATTTCTTCAGTACCAAATTTTCTGCGTATTATACTATGATTCTTTATAAATTATCACTTTACTCAAAAAAGTGGGGGGGGGGGGAGACCAGCTCTTCTATTAACATTTTCAACAGTACATGTAACTTATGTTTGGAAGAAAAGTTCACCCTCCCCCACCCCCCACCCCCTTGTTCCTACGTACGTTCCTGTGTAACAAATAATTGAGAATGCGCCATCTGCAGGATCGAATTTCATTTAAATTTCTACTTTGAAATACATTTTCTTTGTAGTCGCTGTCAAATACCGGTACTTAATTTTAAAACATTGTCACGGCCTATTTGATGTTCTGCATCAATTCAGTCTGTATATATCGTGTTATCATCTTTCTTTTCTGTTCTGTATCGATTGGCGTTGTAACTCATTCCGGGAAAATCAATGGACATCAAAGATTAACGTAGAAACATCTCAACAAAATTCTTTGTATACAATCTCATTATAAGAAAACACATAATTTTGATAAATATTTACAATGTATGTCTGCATGGATTCCCACCACAGCTGAGGAAAAAAGATTTTATAAATACCACAAACAATTATTGGAATCTCCTTAATTTGAATACATATAATATTCTGTGTCTGACGTATTTAAATGTAAATGTACAAAAATACACTAAGGTCACGTAAAATATAAATGGTTTTCTTACCTACTACTACATTTCAATAATCATGTGTCAACCTGCTACCTGCTACCATTTGTTTTGATTCCATCACAGCTTACCGCATCGCAGTATTTTGTAGATCAATGGATACTTGCTTTTCAGCAGTTATGAGAGGAAAAATCGATATCATAAAATATTAAGCAGACAGCGTAGACAGACTTCATTTTGAGAGTTAAGGACAGATGTTACAAATATTTGAAAATATCAACGTAGGTCATGTTTAAATGAGTAAATTGAATAAGTTTTACGACTTAGATTTTAATATTTTTTATTCAAACTTTCACAAAAATGGCATTTGAAGTGAAAATTTTCTGTATAGATTAATAAGGATGGTTTCAGAAGGGTAGACTTTTGAACATCACAGAAGGTTTACAATTTCTTTATATTCCTGAAATTTACTATTTGCATCATTTGCAATGAAATAAGGTAAGGAGGCATCTAATTCTTGTTTCTATCATCTGTCCTTAAACACAGCTACACGTTCTGATGTTGTAGGAAATTCTAGTAAGATGAGTTTCATTCAGAAGCCCTTATGGGAACTGCATGTGGGGAGGGGGGGTCGCATTGAAATTATTTGAAGGAAGGACCCTTATGATTAAAAAAAAATTAGGAGATATACCACTTCCCCCTCCCCTCCCCTTTTTTAACGTGATTTTACCGTGATCCATCGTCGGAAACTCACGGTCGGTCTGCCGTGATCAAGACTAAAACAGCTACGTATATATAGCATCGTTTTTGAAAGTGGGGGGCCACCCAGAATTTTTTTTTTACCTGAAAAAGTTGACAAGCCAAAAAAAAGGCAGAAAAGAAAAGTTGCCCGAAATCGAAAATCCTATTGGGGTGGGGGGGGGGGGGGGGGGGAGTAGAAGCCTACTTTTTTCAATGCCAACTTCTTTTATTACCAATTTTTTTTATATTACATCTATTATACATTTTAATTCCTAATATCACAAAAAGTTGGGGGGCTAACCAGCCTTTCCATGAACATTTCATATAGTATAAGTAATGTTGGGGAAAAAAGAGGGGGCACACCCCCCCCCCCCCCCCCCCCCCGTTGCTACATGCTTGTAAATATTTTTTTTTTAATGTTAAATTAATTACAAATTTAATATACAACTTATGTAACAGGGGCGTAGCAACAGCTAGGTGGGGCCAGGGGGGGGGGGCTGCACCCCCCCCCAATTTTTTTCCCAACCTTACTGATACTATAGGAAATGTTAATTGAAAGCCTGGTTGCCCCCCCCCACTTTTAGCTATGTACAGAAAAAGTAGTATAAGAATTGGTACTAAAAGTAGTTGACACTGAAAAAAAAGTTAAACCTACCCCCCCCCCCCCCCCACCACCACCACCACCACCACGAAATAGGATTTTCGACTTTAGGCAACTTTTTCCTTTTTTTATTTTTTTATTTTTTGTTTGTTTGTTTTTTTTTTTTTTGCTTGTCAACTTTTTCAGGTAAGTAAAATTTTTTTTTTCTCTGGCTGCCCCCCCCCCCCACTTTCAAAAAAGATGCTACGCTACTGTGTTATCCTTTGGATTCTGTCATAAAGATAGTTTTTGAACACAGACAAATTCTTAATATTTAAATGATTGTACATTTTAATGTATGGACATCATAGTGCATGATTTTTTCGAGGTTAGATCGATTATTAGAGCGTTGCATAAATTAGCATTCCGGGATTATATGATGTTGGATTATATTGTTGGTTTTCTTCATTATGTTGCCCCTTACGTAATTTTATATTTTTAGAATGTCAAAAAATCCACACTTTTTTATGTCATTGTCGAAAACGTGGATAGTCTTCAATCCAAAACTGTTTTGTTTTTGGCTTTTCTTTGTATAGGTTTAATTGTATCCAAATGTGATTGTATTTTTTATGTCTTATATCGAAAGAACGAACAATAACTGCAAAAAAGTTTTGAGGAAATCATCGTTTTCGAAAATCTGAATTGTCTAAAATCCATAATTTACAATACATCAACATTTTCAGAAAACGTCGGAAAGTCCCGCAGCTATTAATAACTTGCTTGGCTGATGTCAGCATTTCATTCGAGAGCGGAACCTAGGAAGAAGTGGGTGATTATTTTGTTGGGAAATCGCTTGCTATTTCCATTGTTTTTTAAAAATACATGTTTTTGACTGCTTTTTAACGTTAGATAAACCAGCAAAATCGGAAGTAAACACACCAATCATTCCAAAGATTTTCGATCAATCTCGCGATTAGATTTCTATATAGTCTATAGATCGATATATAGATCAAGTTGTTTTTTCTCATGATGATTTTTGTACTAAAAGATAAATAATGAAATAAGTTAACCAACGTTGCAGTAAATAAATGTCCTGTTCTACATTTTTCCCCATCTGATAAAATGTGCACACATCTGTAAATTTTGTGATGGTTTAAAGAAAGAATCAATTTTAAAAATTTGTTTAAACTTAAAGTTAATTTCGCAGCTCAAATTTTCGATTTTAAAAATTTGTTTAAACTTAAAGCTAATTTCGCAGCTCAAATTTTGATGTCAGATGTAAAAATTCAATGCATTGATACCTTCCTTATTAGCTGGTCTGTGAAATACTTGTACATTTGATTTTCTATACCTACAGTGTACATAAACATGACTATAAAAATAAATCATTTATGTTCATTCATTGAAAAACTTTTTTTTTTTTTGAATCAGGACATGGCCACCAACAACTCCATTCTGAATTTACGATTTCCAGTGGAGGACCCTTGGATTGTCGGGGAATCAGACATGAGTAGTGAGGACACAACCGATAGTGAATACTTCGATCAAGATATTATAGACAAGTGTTTTGAGGACCCATACATCAAAGAACATTACACGGATTTAAAGTGTATTGGTTCTGGAGGATTTGGATCGGTCTATGAGGCCCGACATACATTAGACAATATGAAATACGCCCTGAAAGTTGTACCCATTGACTCTCAGACTTTCTGTAAGAGAGAAGTGGAATCATTGGCTTCCATGGACCATAAGAATATTGTGAGGTACCACACCTCAATGAAAATTAAACTTTGTAAACCGCTAAATTATCCTTTATCTCTTTTGGACAATGTGGAGGATTCTGATGGTGTATTGTTTGACAAAGGAGAGGAATCCAATTCAGATTGTAACAACAGTGCCTCAGGAGTGTCAGAGTCAGATTCTAAAGGCAGTGAAAAAAAGGTAGTAACTAAATTGGCAGAAAATGATGAGGATTCTGATGATGTAATATTTGAAAAAGAAAATTCATCAAACTCTAACAACAATGCTTTGGCATGCTCCAAGTCAGAATCATCAAGCTGCAAAAGAAAAACTGTGGCTTTTGATGCATGCTTGGTTGTGAAGACTGAACTATGCACAGAGAAGAACTTAAAAACTTTAATAGAGAGTGGTGAGATCTTTATCGAAGATCGAAAAAGACGTAATCTGTTCCTGGATGTCATTTTTGGACTAAAATATATCCACGACAAAGGTTTCATGCACCGCGATTTGAAACCACCCAATATATTGATTGACAATGATGGTAGAGCCAAAATTGGAGACTTTGGTTTGGCGAGGAGATATATTGTGTCTGTTGCAGACATGGGCTCTCCATCTTCTGAAAAGGATAGACTTTGTTTCACCAAGCATATAGGGACACGTGAATACGTTGCTCCAGAGGTGTTAAAAAGCAACTGTCCCTATGACAAAAAGGCCGACTTCTATAGCATGGGAGTTATTCTTTTTGAAATGTACCATAACATGGGCTCTGGGAGTGAGAGGGCTGATACTATACAAAAACTTAGAAAGCAAGATTTTTCACCATTGGATGAATTTCCAGAAAAATACAAAAATGTGGCAGTTGTGATTGAGAGCCTTTTGAACCATGAGCCATCCTTACGCATGGATCTGGAAAGAGTTCAGGATTTGATGTCACCTCTTGAACATCAACAAAGTGTGGAAAGAACTCAGGTATGCAGGAATGTCTTCCTTATGTTGAATGTCTCTAATTTGTTCAAGTTCTCAGGAGGAGTGAAACCTGAAATTCATATTATATCAATATGCATAAAAATTTTTTTTAAAATATACATTTTAATGAAATTTAACATCCCGTGTGACTAATTTATGGTGTATAATTTATAAAAATCTTGTCCACTAGGAGGCAGTGCAGCCAGTTAGTTCCCCAGAGACAGAGTATCCCGGTCCACCAAGAAGACGGTCAATGCGGCGACAGATTAGCGGTAAATTATAGATATTCTGATAGGTCAATCAGAAGATATACTAGTGATAAATGAAACAGGAAATTTCGATTGTTAAAGTATTGCATGAAAAAGGTGGCATCAAATGAATTTCTCACCAGGTTATTATACATTGAAAAAAATGTTACTACATGTATACCTAAATTCAAGATTTCGAAGTACGTAGAGTACAATGAACGTGCAGAAAACTTAAATATATTTTGAAACGATTGACCTGATCATGATGTTTTAATTAAAATCATAAAATTTAATTTTATATTGTATTGATTTTTTTAGAACCTTATCCATCCTCCACTGCTGAAGATCAAGTCGTACCAAATATTGCCAGGAACATTCTGGTCGAGAAAGAAAATTAATTTACACTGCTTCCTTCAATGAAGTTCAACATGACTTTTTGACGAGAATGATTTGGACTTCCTTCTTCATGTGCAAGGGATGAACCAAGAATCGTAATTCCAACATGGTACATGAGATGTAGTATTTTGCTGGTCACATAATAAATATATTTATTTTTCATTTTTATTTTTTGTTTTTTAAATATGTCATAATAAATGACGTTATGTTTTGGTTATATTTATTTTTATTTTGGCTGTATATTGCTTTTTGTAGATAATTTATGTTGATAAGACTTTCTTAATACACATACATATAAAATGTACAAAAACCATACCACATACATAGTAACATGTATATTTATTGCTTTATTGTTGCATAAAAAATGAATAACATATTATTTGTCACCTTTATTTTCTTAACACATTTAAGGTGGATCCTTTGTATAATAATTATATATTATATAATAATAATAAATGCAAGATAAGTATGTCCTGTACATATATATATATAGATATATGTGCATGTTACTTATTATATAATAATAATAAATGCAAGATAAGTATGTCTTGTACATATATATAGATATATGTGCATGTTACTTATCTGTTATTGTTTACTTTTTGTCATAAATATGATAAATTTATATATGTATAACCAACAAACTTATGTGCAAATTTATGTATATGATTCTTTTTGAAGTTACTGTTTTGCTATTGTGTAGAAAAGTACTGGGGTACAGGTATAAAAATGCATATTTTTTTTTAAATTGTGTTTTGTTTATAATGATAATCATTTTTCACGAGTAAACACATTTGTTCTCCTCACACATACATTATATATAAAAATGTATAAATTTGTTTTGCTTTGGTTAAGAATTGTGAATATTTATACATGTATATTTTAAAACCCATCATTAATAATATTTATATTGTATTTGGTATACCAGTATACTTTCAACTGGTATGACTGAAAATAATGATGTATATACAATGTAAAAGTTATCGTATTAAAAAATGAATATATGCTTTTTTTAAAATAATTTTAATTAAATATTACACATTTGATTAAATATGAACAAAATGATTTAATGATTTCATAAGAAATTCAATGTACTTTCTTTACTTAGAAAAATTATTTACATGTAAGTGATGTAACAACTGTTTTTTTTTCATCGTTCGAAATACAAGATCAAGAAAGCTCAATGCAACAATAGCTCTTAGAATTATCTATAGCTTCTGATAATCATTGGATTTGATATAGTTTGCTAACTAGTTTTATTGAAATATCCAGATGAGTTCATTGTTAATTTAATCAAGATGTGATAAAACATTGTATTTTTAATTTCACATCTTTCGTAGATGCATGTGTAAATGATTGTAAGATGTTTGGCTTATTTTCTTAAACCTTAGGTATTGATGATTTAAGTACAATATGTAGAAAAAATACATTTGGTAACAGTTTTGTATGATATCCTACTACTACAATGTATTTCATGTCTAAAGAAAATTAAAATTTAATTTGTTTTCTTGTAATCAGAGTTTGAATTTGATAAAAATGATGTGAATTTAGATTTGATTAAAGAAGAATTCTGTCTTAAATCAAGTTTTAGCTCGTATTTACAAGAAAGTTATTCAACGGAATATGTATTCCTGTATATAGCTTCCTGGAAGATGTGTGTCTAGTTCAGTTCAAATTAAGCATTCAGTTGCCAAAGTTTGGCATGATATATAGATAACGAACAGTATTCAACCTGAAGTTCGTTAGACAATGCAATTCAGGAGCAGAGTAAACATGGACCTCTAAAACATCAGAGGTGGGATTAGGTGCCATGGAGGAGAGAGCATCCCCTGTCGATCGGTCACACCCATGTGTGCTCCTTGTCATGATTGGGAGTTATGAAAAAAATCCGTCTACAATTCCGCGTGTAAATAATGGCCTAACAATATGTATGAAAAACGTGAGTCAGCACTTGAACTAATGATAAATTGTATTTGCGTGCTGACAAGGTCATTGTATCGACCATAGCACTTACGAAATGATGACTCTAAACGAGACTGCTGATATTCTTTTTTTCATCAACTTGTTTGTCAATAACTTTCCTCGTTTTAGACTTTATAGATACGAAGAGCACGCCTTGCGTATCAAGTCAACTGAGAGATATAAACCCTTCAGCAGTTGATAATGGTAAATTGCTGCAAAAGTAAGGGTACATGTACATGTAGTTGACGATTGAAAAGTTAACGTAAACGTAAGATTACCATGAATGTCTTTTTCCTATAAAAATTCAAATATGTAACAAGTGTTAGACAATTTAGGTTAACTATTTTGAGGAAATTAATATAAGCAAGTCTGGGTGTCGATATAGCAACAGTTTCATAAGTTAGAGTCCCAAATTGTAAGATATGTCTATGGAGCATGTATTTTGCACTGTATATTCCAAGACAATGTTGTCTCCCTATTTCTTTATTTTAGGTGAAAACTTTACATTTGTTCTTTAAATATGTTTCCTTTTTGAAATAAAATTATATAAACTCAATTCAATACTAGTATTAAATCTCTTAAATTGTGCATTTTCATAGTTTGTGTTTAAAGATGAATATCTGATGAATTAAGTTCTTGCACAAAGAGTTGCATTTCTTTTATCACTCACTGAATTGTGAATAACTGATACTTTATGAACATTATTTTAAAAGCGGCATTAATACAGCTAAAATTGAACTTAACCAGAACAACATTTCATTTTGAAATGTAAAAAAATTAATAGAACCTCAAACTATACATTTCTTTAGATATAAATATTACAAATGCTCTATAGTTGCACAGAGGGGAGCAATGATGCCTGACACCTTTGTGTTCGAATTCTAGTAATCTAGTAATTATTAGAAAGACAGAATCTATATAAACTTCATGGGTAATTGAATACTAAGGTGAGGCTTGTTTAGTGATATTTATTGAAACTTTTCATTACAAAATATTATGTAGTGTTAAAGTATTTTTATGGTGGCATCTTTCTGCCCCCCTACCTGCAAGATTAATTATGTAAACATGCAACATGATTATGTAGACATGCAACATATTTATGTCAATATGCAAATTATTTATGTTGACATGCAAGTTACCAATCTTATAGGAAAAGATAATTGAAATATGGGTTAATTTACTTATTAACGCCTGTATCTGACATCGTACGGTAGATGCAAGACGCAACATAATTATGTAGACATGCGACTTATTTATGTTAGATATGTATGTTGAAATGCAATTTATCATCTTGTATGTTGACATAAATATTTTGTATGTTGACTTATATAAGTAGCATGTTGACATAATTATATTACACGTCGACATAAATAAGTTCCATGTCTATATTTTTATCGTGCATGTTAACATAATTAATCTTGCATATAGGGACCAGAAATATACCACAATATATTTTCCCTTTTTTATTTTTAAAGGGTATAGGTATATACACTGTATATAATTTAATTTAATTCAATTCGTTATTTCCACATAGTTCCTTAAACAAAAAAATTGTCTTTTTCTTAAACACAAAATAATAAAAGATTTGCACTTTTCCGTCGTGTTTGTGATTATTTTCAAAACTTATGTACAATTTATAATTGTTTATATTAAATAGGTTTTGTGTCTAAAATTCCTTAAGTTTTAACTTTTCGGAGAGGTTACGATTTATACGAAAATACTAACTGCTTATCATTTTTATGAACCCTTAGTTTACTGTTGTCTTGCGACGTGCATTAATATTTCTATTTCAATCTTCTTCTCTGGAACCATTGAGCAAATTTCAACCAATATTAACTTATAGATATTAGAAAAGCATAGTTTTTATGAACAAGAATTCGTCTTCCAAACTTGCGAATTCCATGGACGCAGGTCAGAAGTTTCTGGTGTTAGGGCGCTGTTCCAATGATTATATATTCCCCCAGTAGCACCAGTCAAAAACTATGGCAAGGTTAAAGTTTTTGCAGACAGACAAATAAACAGATTGACATACTGATAGATAGGACAAAGCCTTTATAAAATTATATGATATATATACCCGAATTTTTGATCACGGGAGAATATACATAGAAAGCTTCTTTTTCCTTCCTTGCTTTGCACTAAATTCCTTTTTTTTTCTAAGAATGTGAACTTGATCGACTTGGGCAAAAAATATATTAGATGAAAAGGAATCCAAAATCATTGTTGTTCTTAACTTGACAAAAAACTATATTCTAGTCTTTGACTAAGAGAAGAATAATAAGAACCAATGGAATCTTGAAATTGGAGTTGTTCTGCCTCCTTTCTGAAGGTAAAACAAACAATAACAATATCTTAATAAATCAGGTTGAAACGATAAATTTTGCTTCTTCAGATATGTCTTCAAAGTTTTATGTGACACATGTAATCTTCTAGAATTGTGGTAAAAATGAAGTCTGTAAAAAGATTGATAAGTATACATTTGTACATTCAATTTTGATCGAACATTTCTTGATAGATCCAATAATGGCGGGATTTGCCGATTAACTAATTATCGTTGATCATTGAATACAGGTATAATCCCCCATCAAGTCTGTATTTAATTCCATCCCCTGAATGACTGTAGTTGGAAAGATTCTGAGAATTTATCATCTGCAAAAGTTTAACAATATTTCTTGTGATCTTAATTGTCGAACTTTCCTTTTATATTTATTTTTTCGAAATATGTAAATATAAAAAGACCAATGAAACAAAATGTTAATACTAATTGCATTCTTTTCTGATTGTAAGTTAGCATAGAAAAAAAGAAGAAGTATTAATTAGGAGTATTCCATCACATTGAACCGATTTTGTTTTTAATTGAATTTTTGAAAAATTATCACATAACAAATTCATACCATATGTAAAAAAGGAAATAATTACTTCATCTACCTAATTGCCGATAAATATTTCATTATATAAGAATTTTATTGTTCTATGAGAGTATCATTTGACTATTTCAACTCACTCAAAATAAATAATACGAATTGATTTGTTTTTATCCTATTTTTTGATGAAGTATTGAACACTGTAGAGATGTCTACAATTATTGACATTTCTTATCTGAAAATCCCAATCGTTAGTGGAAATTGTTAGTTTCCTAAAACCTATCTTCACTTTGGACACATTCGAACAAGTATGAGCATTAAAAAGAATCTCACAGCATTGCTTTTGATTTGGATCTTTGAGAGTTATGCTGTTTCTAAAAATTTTGAGGATCAACTTTTTGAAAACTATAGCTCAATGATAAAGCCAAGAAAAAATCAAAGTGAGGTGGTACATGTCAATTTCTATTTCACTATTAATGTGGTTCAGGAAGTTGAGGAACGTTTTCAATATATAATATTTTTCGGTTGGTTTATTCTTCAGTGGTATGACGATTTTCTAAATTGGAATCGCACCCAAAATCCCGGATTAGAAATGATTTCAGTTCCCTATCAAAAATTGTGGACCCCAGACATATCAATGTGGTATACTGAAAAAGGAATTCATGGAATAGAACCACATCCATACGTTACATTAAGTTCTGATGGTCAAGTGACCTGGTATCCTGGCGGGAAAGTTACTCTTTCATGTGACATCAAAGTTTCGAAATTCCCATTTGATGAGCAGCAATGTAATATGATTATCAGTGCTTGGCAGGTAACCGACTGGGTCCAAAAACTTGTACCAAAGTCAAGAACAAACGACGATTCAAAACTTATCAATCAAAACGGTGAATGGATATTTATAAAATTTAACTTTACAATAGATTACAACTCCGAATTTCATTTGACAACAGTAGAATACGTACTTCATTTCAAAAGAAGATACCTATATATCGTTCTGACAATTTTTGTTCCTATAATAATACTGGCTATTTTGAATTCCCTCACCTTTTTTGTACCAGTTGATTCCGGGGAGAGACTAACCTACAGTCTGACGCTTTTTCTGACGTTTACTGTCTTCTTAACCTTGTTCGAGCAAACAATGCCACGGAATTCCACTGATGTTCCATTCCTTGCAATATACGTGGGATTCCACTTGCTCCTTTGTGTAATAAGTATGATCATTTCTGTTTTGTTGAAACCTACCATGAAGCCAATAAGTAATCCTGATCAGACCCCAAGTTCCGAGAAACAAACAAAGAAGCAGCAAATTAAGATTGACAGGAGTGATGACAATGATGAAGCCCTCCACTTTGATGCAGTTGATGTAGAGGGAGGAAGAAATCGCCGTGGATATCCTCAGATAACGTATCGTAAAAAGATTGACAAGTGCATGATTTTGTTTAATATAACTGCATTAATTTCTTCAACTGTTATATTATTCATTTTGTATTATATCTGAAGAACGAAACACAAGAAGAGCTGCCTTTGATTTCAAACGTAAGAAAGAGTTTATACACATACATTTAATTAAAGTGAAAAAAAATACATTGGCTTTGTAATTACTTAAATAAATGTTTTTAAATATATGTTTTTAAGGTCTCACATTTAGGGAACCACGATCTTTCATCTGGTGTCGGAAATTCAAATATATTATGGATTCTGTTGAAAATTACGCCAGACGATACGCCAAATATGAAAAAGAAGTCGTTGACACTTTGTCAGATTGGATTAAATGTATCAGATCCATGTTAAAATGTTAAACTACGTATTAAAAGACTGAAAGGCAATGTGAAAACTATCTATCCTTAATTCAATAACCCAGAAGTGAAACAAGAATTAGATAGATAACATGATCAGTTCGCACTGGTCCCTGCTGACAAAGCAGGTAACAACATTGTCTTCGTTTGTAAGGTTCATTACTATATATATTGTATTTAAGAAGAACTTGGATTTAATTCTATATGTGGTTATCCAACTTACACTCATAGTTCCCTTTCTAACGAAAAGATTCTTTGAAATAATATATCAGCTTTAGAATATGTTTAATATTCCAAAGAACCAAAATAAATTTAAACTACCATATATATACTCGTATATATTTGATTTTAAAACTTCAGAAGAATCCCTACAAACAAAGATACATAGCGGGCTCCAGGAAATGTTCAGTCAAGCCTCTTTCTTTATTCGTCACTAAGATATTAGCAGTAGTGAAGGAGAAACTTCAAGAGTGTTGTGCAATAATATATTCAAGAAGTGGTGTAAATCAGATGTGGATAATTAAAAATTCCAGGGAATATTTGGACAATATAAAATCAAAAAAATTCACTATAACCAACAACTTAAAAACTTACGACTTTTCAACTTTATACACAACCATTCCCAACGAGAAATTGAAGTCCAGGCTTTTTGTTATCATTGACAGCTGTCCTTGGCCTTCAACTCGACATTTAGATATATCGACAACGTACTGTCAATTTACAATGGTAATTTCCATTCTTATGTCGATGCGATATATCCTAGTGAGCTTGAGATAAAAGATACCACAGAGTCTAACACATCTGTTTCATACTTGGATATTTTACTTGAAAAAGATGTAAATGGTAATCTAATAACCAAGCTCTATGATAAACGTGATGACTTTAACTTTTCTATCGTCAACTTTCCTTACCTATGCAGCAATAAACCCTCATCACCTGCATACGGAGTTTATGTGCATGTAACTCAGTTGATTCGATACGCCAGAGCATGCTCTACGTATGAACATTTTCTAAAACAAAATATTCCATGCATGAACATAAAGGATTTTGATGAAGTTCAAAGAGAGTTTATTAGAAAATCAAAAACCAAATCGTATGTATTAGTGTTTTTATTTGACTTTTTGCCCTTCTTTTTATTTTACCGTCTTGTTGTTGCCTGTATGCAGATAAAAGATTGGAAGTCCCTAGAAGTCAAGAAACGAAACGTTTGTGCAAAAATGCTGCGATATTTGATTTCAAAAAAACACTATGCCGTACTTGCTGTTACTTACACTTCAATCCAACTACAACTTCTTCATTCAGCACAAAACGGATAGTTGGAAAGTAATACTTCTCTTGCAATCAGGAAAAAATTGCCGAAATTTTGAAAGATATAACTAAAACTTTTAACAAACATCTTGCCTACAAAACTGGATTTACTTGCACTGAAGAACAGAATCAGCTCATTCCAATAAAGATTGATGATAATTTTATAGAAGAGAGCAGGCTGAGGACAGGCTGTGAAATGAACTGTCCTCTTCACCAAGTGGAGGATCACCATGTCATTAATCCTGATTATTTGTCTAAATTTTGGAAGTAACTTGGGATGATGAAAAACAAAAAAAACAAAAACTTAGGTACATTACATTGACTTTGTCAAGCATATTAAACCTCCCTACCTTCACTAAAATTTATCCAATGAAAGATTAAGTTCTAGCAAGTTCTTCGCGATTTTGTTAACATGTACAAAAAATTAAATTAATATATGCCACTGCAAAGGAATTTCAAAGATGTACTTTTAATAATACAACAGTTTCTTGCTCGAATATGACAATTTATTAATATTGACGTCATTTTCACATTGGGACGTCATAAACAAGGAGCAAAACAGTATTTCACATATGCTAGTTAAAAAACATTTGTGACTATATGTATGCATTTTAATCTGATCTGAATTATGGTTTGGTAAATATAGAGATAGTTCATGATCACCCCTTATACATAAAAAAGTATTTACACAATTTAATGAAACTCGTTTGCCTCCCTTGATCAAAAATGCATTTAAGATAAGGATTCTTAATTTAGGGTATTGGAGTATTACAAAGATATACTTTTTTAGTGAAATGAAAGACTTTTGTAACTGATTTATAATTTTAGATCTTATTTGGAGGGATGGTAGTTATGCTACATCGAAATGTTGTGTATCGAGTAAATCGATTTAAAAAAAAAAACAAAAGATTCAAATATATGTGTAATTTGTAAAATTTAGAAATGAGATTCTGATTTTTTTAGAAATATGAGGCTGTTATGATTTTTAATATATGTTAAATTTCAAAACCTTATGAAGACGTCTCCTTATGTAATTTATTTTAATCTGAATCTTATCATTTGGAATATGATTCATTCCTGTTCGACATTAATATCAAATTGTAATAATTTCGTGTCAATGTTTTATCGATCGTTCTTTTGAGAAAAATGTTTTTGTCTTTGCTTATTAAATACAAGAAACATATTTGTTTTTATTTAAGTTTGAGGTTTGATTGCTTTAATTTAAAAAAAAAGAAATAAGATTCGGGTGTATATAGTTTTTGGCCTGCCTGTTCGTTTATCTCTCTGTCTTTCTGTTTGTCTGTTTATTTCTTATTCGACAAAGACCATTCGTTAATATTGCAAATAACTTTTTACCTCAGCATAAGGCTCAAGTGAGCCCTTCTCTGATCGACATTTGTCTGCTGTCTGTCGCCGTTGTCTTTTTTTTCATGTCAACTTCATATTTTCATCTTCTTTTCAAGAACTTTAGGAAAATTTTAACCAATTGTGCCACAAAGTATCATTTGGTAAAGGATTAATGTTTTTAATTAAAAAGGGTCACGCCCTCTGCCAAGAGAAGACAATTACGATTTTGTGACAAATATATGGCATGTATATTTACTGTCATGAGACCTTTTATCCACCTGATCACAACCGTGATGTTTTTTAGGTCTCTTTTTGCTTTGCTCCTATTTTGTATTGTTTTTATGGACTTTGATATTGAATACTGTTCGTTATATTTATCATCCACCTGTATTTTTTAATTTTGTTTTAAAATATTTTTAAATTCAGTGTTCATGTTTATATTTTTTCTTCCTTTTATCCTGAGCCAGAAGAGGGTAAATAAACTTTATTCAAAAGATAGTCCTGCTGAAAAAAAACCCTGAGATCTCCAATACCATTATTATATCTTTGATATTCTTCAGAAGAGTATTTTTTTTAACGAAGCTCTCCTCTGCATTCCTCTTTCAATGTTTAATTGTCTGTAGCAGCCCCAACTATCACGGTTGGTCATACTTTATACAAAATGAGTTGGATTGATCAATTCCGTAATTATCCTAGGTGATTTTTAATGATAAATCAACGTTAAAATCATTAATCGTAGTCTAGACCAGGACCCCTGAACTGAATCTAATAATCAACAAAAACTGATAACATATTTTACATATGATACCCATGAAGGCAATTGAAACACAAAAAGTAAGTGTAGTTTAATCCATACAGCAAATTATATCTATGACCATATAAGTTTAGGACACAAAATATCACGAACAAAAAAATGTGCATGGATTGATGAATATTTTTGATTGATTTTGAATAAGAATTAATAAAAAATAAATATCTCAAATCTTTAGAAATCGTCGGTTTTCTGCAGTGCATAAATATGTGATTTTGTGTCTTCTACAACGTAATTCTTTATTATCTTTGCACCCCTTTTTAACATTTGTGGAAATCTTTGTGAAAGTCTTATAAAATTATTCCATCTTATCTGGCAAACATTATTCAGAGTACCCTTTTAAATATAAATCTTTGAGAAAATTTTTGATTTCTGAAATAAAAACGTTTGTTTTATTTTTTCTTAACAGTCTTTAAAAATGTCAAAATGACAGGATTTGCTATTTTTAAACTACATCAAAACTTACAACGTTTTTTGCCTTTTGCTAAGTCCTTCAAAGTATGGTAGGAACGATTTAGTGTTTACGATGTATTTGCCGATTGTAATGTTGAAGAGGACACACGTAGATGAGCATGATACGTCATGATCAACATATTATAAGAGTTTGAACCCATTTTTATTAAGACACCCAATTTTGTAACATACAAATACTTCACCTGATAAAATCAATATTTCTATTGTTGGAGGAGAATGATGCATAATAAAAAGTTAAATAGAAGTTAATTCATTTCATTAATTTTAAAATTAAATTAAAAACCTGTGAAATTGATTATTATGAAAATACAACATGTATTTTATATGAACATTGCAAATTAGTTTCTTTCTGAAAACAAATATTTTACTTTTTATCATATTTTTTTTCAAAAATGATTAATAAAATGATCAAGTTCATTGTTTATGTAACGAAAAAAATGCTCCTAGTAATTACATGAGCCTGACTGCAATCACGAAATATCTTAATTGAAAACAGATATGTAGAATATGGACAAAAAATATTTAAATTGTATTGATATTAAAGTTAAAAACTTTTGTAGAAGAGCTCTTTAACTGGATAAACAGAGAACGGATCAAAAATAAATGTAATATACTTAGAATTATTATTCTCACAAAGGATATTTTTTGTTCAATCTGAATCAATATTGATATTTAATTTCAAGATCCAAAAGTGGCATATACTCTCATAAGTCAGGGTTCTTTTTTTACATTTATCTACGAATGTTGAATTGTGGAATTAAGCTGAATAAAAGACCTATTTAACGAGGCCGAGTCTAATTATTTCTGCCCTAGGGATTTAGATAATTTTTTAATAATTAATTTTTACTGTTATATTTATTATTTTAGGATTAAAAAATCGAATGTTTACCACCCCAATTTCTTAGGGGGCCATCTCAAATGTTGTCAAACTTTACTATTGGGCCCTATGGGAATTTGTTTGAAAATCGCCAAATTATGACATTTTTTCCATATTTTTTGTACTTCTGCCCTAGGGATTTCTTTTTCATTCAAGTAAATGAAAGTTAATGTAAAAAGTCACCAAACTGTGAAATTTCAAAAAAGTTCACCATCTCGATTGGTCTAGGTAGTACATGTAATTACTAAGTTTATTTTTTCGAAGCCAATTACCACTAAAATTTACATATTACGGTACAAATTCATATCTTTGCAGATGAATTTTCGGAGCTTACAATTTCATTCGGCAAAAATAGCAATATTTAATATGTTTCTTGGGAAGTTATGTCATCAGTTTTTAGTATAATATCCATGGACGTCTTGAACATACAAACGAGTCATGCGTCATTCTTCACTCAGCGTCATGCATTGCTTACAAAATCCGAAAATGGTGACGTCGTTAGAGCCATTTCAACGTTCTTTTTCCAATTATTGTCGTAAAATCACATTTTCAGATCAGCAGGAGTTACAAATAATGTTAATTTTGTATTAAAATAATTTTCAAAGGTGAACTGTCACAAAAATGACTGCATGAAATTATAAAGCTGCGCAAATTGATGCGCACTCGAATTAGACTCGGCCTCGTTAAATTGAACAATCTTCATATTGTTTTAAAAATTCAAAAATTTCTCAATTTTTACAAGATCATTAAACCAAAGAAATATTCTTTTATGATTAATTTTTGCAAGAGGAAAAGGTTAATGATATAACACTTTTCTATTGATTGTCTTCTTTTATGATTGTCAGCTAACATAGAAAATTAAAGGATTGTAATTATTAATGAGTTTTCAATTACATTTCGCAGATTTTCTTTTTCATTTGAACTTTTGAAATAATATCACGTAATTAACCGACTCTTCTGTAAAATGAAATTATCACGCTATTTCCCAAAGGGCTATTAAACAATGCAACTATTTCGCAATAATAACATTTTACTCAACACAAGCGTCATTCGACTAGTTGAACGTTACTTACAGTCACGGCAAAATAAATAATTCGTAAAGGTTTTCTTTGTTTAAGTAATTAATACAGCGGTGTCCAAAGAATGCATCAAGTCAAATATGTATCCGTGTATTGACATTTCGAAATGGAAATCCCAATCGCTCGATCGCAGGTATATTTCCAAAAATTTATGTTGATGCTTATAATTACTTTGGAATTTGAAAAGATCGTTTTGTCGATCAAAATACTGCAAACAGATTCAAGCTATCCTTCAATGTTTCGTAAATAACACCATTATTGAGGCATTAGGGAAAAGAATGGCAATCAAAATGAATCTCCGCGCCTTGCTTTTCATGTGGATATTAGTAAGTTTTGCCGTTTCTGAGAATTTTGTGGATCACCTTTTTGAAAACTATAGCTCTATGATAAAACCACTAAAAAACCAAAGTGACGTGGTACATGTCAATTTCTATTTTACCATCAATGCGGTTCAGGAAGTTGATGAACGTATGCAGTATATATCATTTTTCGGTTGGTTCAATGTTCAGTGGTATGACGAATTTCTAACTTGGAATCGCACTCAGAATTCCGGATTAGAAACAATTGCAGTACCTTATCAAAAACTTTGGACTCCAGATATATCAATGTGGTATACTGAAAAAGGAATTCATGGGTTGGAACCACACCCATACGTTACAGTGAATTCTGATGGTCACGTGACTTGGTATCCTGGCGGGAAAATGATACTTTCATGTGACATCAAAGTTTCGAGATTCCCATTTGATGAGCAGCGGTGTAAAATAATTGTTAGCGCTTGGCAAGTAAATGACTGGGTCCAAAAACTTGTCCCAAAATCAAGAACAAGTGATGATTCAAAACTTATCACTGAAAATGGTGAATGGATATTTATTAAATTTACCTACACTATAGAGTACTTCCCCGAATTTCATTTGACAACTGTGGGTTACGTCCTTCATTTTAAAAGAAGATACCTATATATCGTTCTGACAATTTTTGTTCCCATAGTCATTCTGGCTGTTTTGAATTCGCTAACTTTCTTTGTACCAGTTGATTCCGGGGAAAGAATAACCTATAGTCTGACGCTTTTTCTGACGTTTACTGTCTTCTTAACCTTATTTGAGCAAACGATGCCACGAAATTCTACGGATGTACCATATCTCACAATATTCGTTGGATTTCATTTGGTCCTTTGTGTTTTAAGTACGATCATTTCTGTTTTGTTGAAACCTATCATTAAACCAAGCGTTAATTATGACCAATCCCGAAAATCCGAGAAACAAACAAGGGAGCAACACATTGGGAATGAAAAGATTGATGAGAATGATAAATCCCTCGAATTTGAAGCAAATGATACACATAGAAGCAGAGCATCTTGTGGTTCCCAGATAACGTCATGTAAAAGGAAAGTTGACATGTGCGTGATTTTGTTTAATATAATCGCGTTAATTTCTTCAACGGTAACTTTATTCATTTTCTATTATATATGATTAATGTAATTAGTCATCTTCTTCTAATGTCATTAAAAATCCATAATTCATACGTTGCTTTGTTTATCTTTTTTAATTTAAATTGATGATAAAATGTAGGTGTTTTTTCGAAACATATCTAATATAATCAAATACCTTACAAAGTGGTTTAGAGAGTCTGCTCTAAAGTAACAAAATAAGGAGTTGATCCTTTCGTTTCGGGTCCGAATCCCACTGTTGTACTTGGGGACAGGTCCTTCAGATGAGACTGTATAAAACCAGGTCATGTGCTGCCGTAAATGCTGACAAGAAAAAGATACCTTGCTGCTCAAGGGGCCTTAGTGCCGAGTATCAGTGAAAAGTTCTGAAGAGGGATGTTCCTTAACAAATAAACAAACAAAAACAGATAGTTTCATAATGATGAATTTAAGAAACAAACAAGAGAACATGTTTTAAAGAAATTGTCATTCAGATTTTCAATTTAACAATATCAAGGTGATTACCAGTTAACCAGTGTACAGCTCGGCGCAATTCACCCCTACTAATGTATTCTGAACCTCTTCTTTTGCGGTGTTCTGCAAATTATAAAATCCGAGGAGTTTTAAGTAGGTCTGGCAGTAGCTTTAGATCTGGCCAGAGTTAGCAAGAATACAGCGAGATAAGACTAATTATTTATGAAACTATGGCTAGGAAGTGACAAGCACGCGGATACATTGTAATTTAAAAAAAATATATATGTTGCGTTTCAATTTTCACCACTCTGTACAAATGTACTTCAAGTTATCTTGAATTCCTTCAAATTTTTTTAAAAGAATCTCTCTATGATATGATTTTCTTCAGTCATGAATTAAAATTTTTTCAAGGACAAATATATATATGGGAATCGAGAATATATTTTTTGCGTAAGATTAGGAAATGAGGCACTAATGCTTTAACTGACAAATCAACTGAATGAGAATTGCATTATGAGTTACAGGAATTTTACGCTGAAAAAAAAAACTCTTCTGACGAGCGGAAAGGCAAAAAGAATATTTTCCCTGTCCATTTCGCAATTAAAAAGCAATGCTTATTCTATTATTTCCATACTCACAGCTTCAAATAATTCATTTGTTCTATATTCTTGGATTTCTTGTTGCTCAATGCCATACTGCAAGCGATTTGCGCCTGTATGAATTCCTTTGAACACATTGTACTATCGGTAAATACAATTTTCAGGTGGATTTTGTGGCCAACAACACTTCATCACGAGTATTCTTATGTAAAAATATGTTTTGTCCACTTAGATATATCTAAATGCTGCTCGTTTTCCATACCCCTGAAGCACAACAAATCAAAATGGCCCGTGATATCTTTCATATTTCTGATCTTTTTTTCTTTCCATCAGAACATTTTCTTTTTATTTATTTCTCCATTAATATTGATCAATGATGACCTAAACAACGTGTTCGAAGTAAAATGTAAATATGTATTTGGTGTAAACGTTGCTATTCATTCAACGATTGGTTAATGGCTCGCAAGATCCGCTGTGCGCATAAATTACAATAGCCTTATAAGGCAAACAAAGATTTGTCAATGTAGATGATATTACACATTTTTACAAGCTTATCGAGCTAATTTGGAAACAACTGTGAGCTCCAATTTTCAGCGTAAATTATCCAAAAAGCAAAGATAAAGTATATTGTTATTACATTTTACACTGGACGTTTTCAAAAGAAACAAACTTTAGCAAATTTCTGTTTACTGCCAATTTCATTTATAAAACCTGTTCTGCCCTATAACATTTGAATGGGTCAATCTAAACTACGTGTCTTGAATTTAAATCACTCTGCAAGAAAACGGAGCATTTTTGAACTTCAGTACGAGGTATAACCTCAATATGTATTTAATATCTTGTGAAGGGTACATATTATCAATAATTAATAACTTAAGGAACTCTTTTAAAAGTCTATGTTTTAATATACAGTTAAAGAATATCATTGAGGAAATTGGCAAGATTCCAGTTCCCCAAGACCAGGACTATTTCCTGAGGCGCAGAGCGTCGAAGGAATTAGTTCTGGTCGCGGGGAACTGGAATTTTGCGAACTCCCTCAATGATATACTTGTTAACTGTTTTATTATACCGATACAGATAGAGAATAACGAATGGCGGGGAATTATTTTCAAGACTAACGCACGGGGACTTAGTCCATTAACATATTAGACCGATACAAAAGTAAAATCTAGAGGATTACAGATAACCGGGGAATAAGCTTCCAAAGCAGGGATTAGCTTGTTTAACTAACGCACGGGGAATAAGTCCATTCACTGAGATTTCTAGGCAATTATTCGCATTTTACTGTCTTACTTTAATATAGGAAAAAATTCAGTAGATGTTAATAAAGGTGATTATTACACCTCTATTGATTTTTCTTTTATAAGAATAATTATGTAGTAAAATGTCAATAATTCCCTACAAACCACAGTGAGTGGACTAATCCCCGTGTGTTAGTCCAATGAGCCAATGCCAGCTGTGGAAGCTAATTACCAGTTATTCGTAATCTTCCAGATTTTTCTTTTGCATCGGTATCATTCTTACTGAATCAAGTGAGCTAATCCCGCCCCAGAAGGTAATTCCCCGCCATTCGTTATTTCTTTATAGGTATAATAAAACAATTAAAAAGTACATCATTGAGGGAGTTGTAAAGATTCCAGTTCCTCTCAACCAGACCTATTTCCCTCAGCTCCGCCTCGAGAAATACTCCAAGCCTTGGAGAACTGGAATCATGCTAACTCCCTTAATGATATAATTTAACTGTATACTCTATCAACAAATGGAATGATGTTACATCTGTATGATTCTACCATAGCAATTTACAAATTAAATTATTCGAGCTTTCTTTCATACAGTTAAGTTGAAATTTTTAAATTGACTTCTAAAAGATGAGTATTTTAAAAAGTACTTTGCACATTTTCGATACTCGTCTTGTTTTTGTCTACATGTAGAGCCGAAAAATGACAATGCTGCATAAGGAAATCATATAAACGGATAGGATAATAAAATACTGTTTATCTTTTAAAAAAGGAAATTATTACTATTTGAAAAGATTCTTTTTACATTTACGGTCTTAAACTAAAACTTAAACTGAAATTATAGGGTTAGAAGTATCTTTCATGATACATATACTAGAGTTCCGAAAGTAACCCTGAAAATGCCAGTTTTTTAATATGGAAAGCTGTAAGACAAATGAGATATATTGTTATCATCTTGCACATTAAAGTCCTTTTTTATATACAGAAAATACAGAGGTTACATGAAACTGCACTGTGTCTAGTGTCTAGTGTTTCTATGTTTAGACAACGTAAAGGGCTGCTTTAAAAAGAATGGATATAAAGGTGTTGCATTAGAAAAGAACGCATGAAAAAAAATACCCACTGGGATCTGCCATTATTTATCAGCCAAGAATGCGTCAAAATCCTACCAATAATATGTGTGAACTATGTTAAAAGTTAGTGGAATTAAATTATAAATCACTTATAAAATATATTTTGTTGCTTCGTTACAGAATTTCGCATTATATCAATGTGACGTTAATTTGCGCGAAAAACCATTAAGATTAAAATTGTACAGAGCTGTATATACATGTATCCGTTTTAGCCAGTTTTAATCATATTTGCCTACGGGACAGTCATTTATACAAGTTATATTTTTGTATCCTTAAAATTATGAATAAAGTAAATATAAGCAATTATGTTCGAATTCTTTCCAAAATATGACAGGACAAATAGAAAATATTTTAAATCAGATATGTGAGTTTTTTCACATTTGTTAAACACACAACGTGTTTTACAGTATCACCCAGACCCCACCTGACAACCAAGCAGTCCGTGGGACTGCTTTGGGACCGCTGTGGGACTGCTCTAAAACGGTTGTTGAATTGCTCTTGGCTCTGTTATACTACTTTATAAAGCAGACGAAACACTTCCAGCAGTATCTGGGACTGCTTTGTTTAACCATGTGTGAAAAAGGTTCTGAGTAACATGATATCTGTGCTCTTTGTGTATTCTGACTTTGTGGACTCCTTGTAGTTGCTTTGATTAATTTTAGCAGACAGGTGTTTAAATTGTTAACAAAAGCAAGGACTTCTTACAAATGTTTAAGAAAAATAGATCATTACAATTATTTAATGTCTTCAGGGCCTGTAAATTTACACAAAAGTAGTCTAATTGTTTTCTAATTAACGTAATTAAAAAGGAATACAGGATATAATTTTATCCCTTGCATAATTAAATACAGGTTTTTCAAAAAAAAAGCTGGGCCTATTTAATGCATTGATGCTGTAAAATTATTTAAAATTATGTAAAATTATATACTCAAAGTTTTTATGTATTATCACTATAAACCTTTATATATAACCTTTTCATTACACAAGATTCAAGTTTTTTTTTATTGATAAAGTAAATAATTACCATACTATAAAGGAGCATTCCACAAGCCTTCAAATTAAACCTAGCAATTTATTAAATAACCATGAAATAAAATTATTCTAGCATTCTTCCGTCACATAAACAATGTGAACAATTATTGTTCAATTATATAATACATGTAATTATTCCTTTGCTGGCATATTGTAGTTTAAGGAAAAAACGGATTGTTTTAGCTGCTTTTTCTTTTGTAAAACGTAGCAGTTTAAAAGCCCATGGTTTGCAGTATCTATAACAGATCCTGTTTTCAAGTAGTCTATTTAAAAGGGATCCGGACAAAGTAAAGTTTGGTAAGGGTGTGATTAGGACCTAACTGTTGTTAAACAAAGTAGTCATGAATCAAAAGAGACATCGTGTATAAAAGCTTTATCGGAAGACCGAAACACATAACTACACTTACGTCCCTGATTAAAAAGTCCCATTACATTTACATTGTTACACTACGTCCATAGAGAAAGGAGGTCCCAAGTTTTTTAATCCAGATTTTTTCTCTTGTCTACATAGTAGTGTACTCAGTGATCGACTACTGGAGTTTTATGAAGAGACTTACTTTTACAATCGACGACTGACTTTTACAGTTTAAACAGAGACAAACTCCTATCACTAAAATGTAAAAGTCAGCCGTCAAATGTAAAAGTAAGTCTCTTCATAAAACTCCGTTAGTATAATAGTAAATCCTTTCTACAATTCTAACTTCCATTGACAAAATAGACAAAAATCAATGCAAAATGTATAGATTAATGATACAGAATTTCTAATGTATATATTGATTGCCTTCATTGCTGAAAATTAAAGAATAATTATTATTTATGAGTTTTCATTTATATTTCTCTGATTTTGTTTTAATTGAACTTTTGAAATAAAATCACTTAACACACTCTACTGTAAAAGGAAATCAACACGTTATTTCAGAAATGACATATAAACAACGTAAATATTTTGCAATAACGTATTTTTTGTTCCATACAAGCGTAAATTGACCAGTTAAGTTTACTTAAAACATTGCTGTGACGTCATGCCTTTGTTCTTGCAGTCTAAAAATTTACCTGTATCCGTCCGATAATGATAATTACCGGTCTGATAATATATTATCAGACGGCAATGATAACAAAATCGGACGGTATTTAAAAACAAAAAGAAGAGTGGAATAAGTTAATTATTTCCACCAATCCCCGACCACCCCCCCCCCCCTCTCCAAAAAAAGGAAAAAAATTAGGGAAAGCAATCGCAAGGAAATTAAGTTGCTACAAACTAGAAAATCCATGAAAAAATCGAGTTTAAACCATCTTCAAAATTGATAATTCCCATCTTTTAAGTGTTTTTGATACAGCACTTTGTATAATCGAATTTAAATCCATTTATGAGAAAAAATCAGCAAATTTATTTTTTTTATAAGGATTGTTTCCAAATGGCTGCACTTGTAAAAGCTGAGAATTTCCATTCTTTAAACTAAAACTCCAGGATGAAAATTAGCATGTTACTTTCCATGGTGACGGTGGTAATTTCAGCCAAAAAAATTTATGCACAAAATAAATAAAAATGTTCCAAAATAAAAAGGAAATCCTTCCCCAACGGACCCCTGTCCTGCTTATCTAAACGACTGCCATTGAATGAATGAAATGAAACAACAGTTCACCCACTCTTTATCTGTCTCTTTTCTTTTGTCCACTTAATAGACGGGTAAAATACAATTGATGCCTAAACTCCCATTGTGTTATTATCGAACTCCTACAGGTAATTTTTGGACATTTAAATGGCAATGTTTTAAGTAAGATATATGCCTCATACTATTCTATATGTAAAATTATCAGACAGTTTTCGGCCCTAACGGGCCTCAAACAGTCTGATAATTTTACATATAGAACAGTATTCGGCGTATATCCATTACTCACATTCAATGCAAAAGAGAATTCGTAATGGATTGCTTTGTTCCTTTTAATTGAGGTAACATTGAATGATGCTCATTGAATTCATCATGTTGAGTATATCTCCGTTTATTGACATTTTATTAATGGAAATCCTAATTGTTAATAGGAATATTTCTAAACAAAATATCTTGACGCTCAAAATTCTTTAGGGATTCAAACAGTTGGCTTTGATTGCAAACAACTGTACAAACAGATTCAAGAAGTCGTGTAATATTTTCTAAATATTTTCATTATGGAGACGTTAGGTACAACTATGACAATCAAAATGAATCTCACTGCTTTGCTTTTGATTTGGATCTTTGTAAGTTATGCCGATTCTGAAAATTTTGTGGATCACCTTTTTGAAAACTATAGCTCTATGATAAAACCAAGGAAAAATCAAAGTGATGTGGTACATGTCAATTTTTATTTTACCATTGAGGCGGTTCAGGAGGTCGAAGAACGTATGCAATATATATCATTTTTCGGCTGGTGTGATGTTCAGTGGTATGACGAATTTCTCACTTGGAATCGCACTCAAAATCTCGGATTAGAAATGATTACAATCCCATATCAAAAAGTGTGGACTCCGGATATATCAATGTGGTATACAGAAAATGGTATCCACGGATTGGAACCACATCCATACGTTACAGTGAGTTCTAATGGTCACATGACATGATATCCTGGCGGGAAATTCATACTTTTATGTGACATCAAAGTTTCGAGATTTCCATTTGATGAGCAGCAATGTAAATTTATCGTTAGTGCTTGGCAAGTAACTGACTGGGTCAAAAAACTTGTTCCAAAGTCCAGAAACTAATCACTAAAAATGGTGAATGGATTTTTACTAAATTTACATATGTAGTACAGTACAACCTTGAATTTCATATGACAACAGTAGTCTATGTGTTTCATTTCAAAAGAGGATACCTTTATATCGTATTAACTATTTTTATTCCTATACTTATGCTGTTTTGAATTCGCTTACATTCTTTGTAGCAGTTAATTCCGGGGAGAGATTAACCTACAGTCTGACGCTTTTTCTGACATTTACCGTCTTCTTAACCTTATTCGAGCAAACAATGCCACGAAATTCCACTGATGTACCATACCTCACAATATTCGTTGGATGCCATTTGCTCCTTTGTGTAATAAGTACGATCACTTCTGTTTTGTTGAATTCTATTGTGAAACGAATTACATATATTAATCATGCACAAGCCTCTAACTCAGAGAAACAGCACATTGAGAATGAGAATAGTGACGAGAATGAAAAAAACATTGAATTTGATCCAAATAATGAGGATGTAGGCAGAGAATCTGGTGGATATTCCCAGGTAACGTCGTGTAAAAAGAATGTCGACATGTGCATGATTTTCTTTAATGTATTTGCATTAATTTCTTCAACAATAATATCATTGATGTTGTACTATCTCTGACGAATGAAATTTATCTTTTAAATTCATTTCGCTTAGTTTATTTACTAACATCCAAATTTGTAATAAAATGTTCTCGCTTTTTCTAACCATATTAAATGTATACAAATCTCTTGTACTGCTACTTTTCTCGCCCGCTTACGAAGTTGTAAAGAGTCTGCTTTAAACAACAACCAAGCGAAACACAGACAGTTTCTTATTTATGCATTTAAAATATATCACTCGTCAACTTTTTAGAAAAGTTCACGCAGAGCCTTTTACTTCAAAACTATTCATTTAATTACAATTTTTATAACATATTTTAATTCATCAATGTTAATGTTTAAACATTTAACGAAAAAACTACTCAAAAAGATACATCGAAGCAATATTTATGACGGACTATTTCTTATGGTGGAAGGATATTAAGCAGATTATTCTGCAAATCTGCACATTAATTATATTGAATATCCTGGAACTTTGGCCTCACTTACTTTTACACGGAGAATATTTTCCGTTATGATATTGCTAAGAATAATTAATATAGGTCTTAATTTATATTTTTAGAAAAAGTTTTACACCTTTCCTTCAACAAACTTTGCCAAAGAATGAAGATATGTCAAATAATTCAAGATAAAATTTACACTTTTTTCTTCACCCGAAAATGACATATTTTGACCAATATTTCAAAATTAACATCACTGACCCCAACTTTCTCTCTATTCTTTCTTTCTTTCTTTTTTTTTTTTTTTTGAGTATGTACTCGATACTTGTGATGATCAGCACTAAAGTTGTAAAAAGCTTGATTTAGGAAAATATAATACCCTAAATATATTACTTTTTTGGTGCGAAAAGTCACACAATAATTTATGCGCATTAAATTGCAAGTTTTGTTCAATGATAAATATCATTCAAACTATTTTACGTAAAATAAAAAGGTATTTATTGCCATAGTTATATCTGATAAAATATAATTAAGATTAAAGTGATTTACCAAAGAGTTTAAATTTAAGTGCAAAAAAGTCAACTTAACTGTAAAGTAGATCAGTAAAATACACACTGACCCCCTATTTTTTCTGCGATTTTGAGTCACATTATATGAGTACTTTCTCAAAAAATCCTTGATTTAACAAAGTTTACGATTAAGGATTAAGAAATAAAAAATTGTCGTTCGGATTCCCAGTTTAATAACATCAAGGTAATTCACAAGTTTAAGCGCCTTTATATCCAATTTTATCAGTTTTTATAATATTTTCCATGGGAATATTTACAGATTTATCGTCATTTATAAACTATATTTTTCTATCCTTTAAAAATAAGAAAAAATTAAAAATGAGCAATAATATTCTATCCAAAATATGACAGGTCAAAAATAAAGTTACTGTAATTTCTTCACATTTGTCAAACACGCTCCATATTTTATGCATCGACTAACATTATTCACCCTGAATTTACAAACATAGTTAGCGTAATAATGAAATAATAAGAAAATTATTTGCATTCCATGCTTATTATACACTTTTTTAATGTTCAACAGTTTCTTCTCTAGTTATTTTATTCCCTCTTAATGCGATAAGTCATAACGGATTTCGCTTGAAAAAAAATGTTAATCCACCAGAACTTGAATATTTGTGCCGAGAAATATGAATAACCACAAAGTCCGAAATATCTGATGTTTTTTAAGCCTCTTCTGGAGTTTGATATTTTATATGCCAAGAAAACGTCAGAACCGGCGCAGGATTACGAAAACTGGAATTTTCGCCTTTCTCCACAAGAGTAAATTATCGATATGTGCGAACCGATGTTAATACCAAGCTCATGAGTTTTCGATAACACAATGCTTTTTGTACTCACCGATGTCGATGAAAAGGAAACACCACTTAACATTTCAATAGAAGACTTCAAGGGTTTTTAAATGCACAAATGAGAAAAATCTATATAATATTAACATCGAATTGTATAATTATTTAATTAACCTTAAAAGGATTTTGGTGAGTACTTAAAGTATTGTACTGTTCATAAGTTGAGTTTGACATTTAATTAGGTTCGCAAGTATCGAAAATCAACCTTAGAATGCCGCCTACTGTTGGAGATGGCGACCAGTTTTCGTCATGTCATTGCTAGAAGCCTGGAAAATGGCATTTAATTCGGACTAATAAACACTAATCGCTCAGGTTTGATACCGATTTAGTTTGTCCGACGCGAAATGTGATTGTTTCATTGTTATTAGTTAATTTTATGATCAAGATACTTTACTAACTGAAAAATGTTCATTTAAGAATGTAAGAGACGGCCATACGTTTTTGGTGCCGCACCAGACAAAAGATGTGTTTGATATTGGAAGTGACGCTTATATTGCAATTTGACGACCTAAGATAGAATCATCGTTGAGTAGATTCTATGGTTGATGCTATAACCTTGTCAGCAAATCATGAATTCTCAAACATGAAATAGTGTTTCAGAAAATGATTTCGTTATGACGTTAAATATGACGTCGACTTTTCCGCCTGATTTCCGCAATGCATTTAAATCTAGTTTCAGTTTGACGGTCATCAATTACATTTAGAGTTAATACAAGATAAAGATAACACACATAGATAACGGGATGAAAAAAATCGGACGGCTTTCCCCATGAAAAAAATAATCGGATAAGGAATAGCTCACATCATTTTTTATCAATTCTTATAGACATGTAGCTATTCAGCATAGTTAAATCATCATTTTAAAGATTAGTTATTGTGTATATCACTATTGTCTTTTAATTTGCTATGGATTTGTGTCACAATGCACAACGTCTAACACCTCTGTAGAAGTATAATGTTAAAACAAGATGTCTCTGCATGGGAAGGTGTGGTCAATGATAAGTTCCCTAAATAAAATTGCAATTCACTACATCCTCTGTTATTAATTTTATAACCATTGTAATCCTATTTAATTCAAGGATGATACATTTATAAGAAAACATACTTAATAGTTAATGTACCAGAGATGTTTAAAACGATTTTACTGACAAAAAAAAGTCTTTTTAAGCGAACGATGTTATATTAAAGTAGGTTAATGATTGATATATTAACAAAATACGAGTTTGAAGCGGGGTTGCCTGAGATGGAGTTAGATACCTGTGGTAAAAATGAGAAGGGGGTGCCCCGTATACGTGACAAGTGTCTGTGACTCTGATACTGAAATTGTGGAAAGTAATAACAAAAATGCCTATGGCTATTTAGGAGTCGTGTTTAGCTTTATTTTATAGCATGATTTATACCTTTAACCGTTTTTACGTTTTAAAATTATCTTTAATTCAATTGGTTTACCATGTAGACAGTATTTCCTGCAAACTGGTACAGGAAGTTATGATTTCAAAATATCCCTAATTTTATTATTTCTTTTCCCTCTTATTTCCCACTTGATTAGTAATTTATGATGCTATAAAATATAATTTGAGTTAGCAGTCTTTTATATTTGAGTTTTAAAATGTGCGCTATTTGTTTCTGATCACCGAGGTGCAAAGAAAATTAAAAGGAAATGTCTTCAAGATTTGTCTTAAATTTTAATATAATTACCAGCATTTTGATTTTGTGTTCCATTTCTTTGAAAGAAACTTATAGCCAAAGCCAAAACTGTTCGTCAGAAGAGGGATGCGTTTGTAAACAGCAAGGGCAATATTACAAAGCTTACTGTGCCGATATTTCCTTGCAGCAAATTCCCGATTTCTATGTGAAAGTGAACTGGATCGACTTGAGCAAAAATAAAATATGTTCATTCAATTCGAACGACTCGGAAAGAATTCCACCAAACATTATTGTTCTGAACCTGACAAACAATTGCATAAAAACTCTTCAGGGATATCCATTTTATAGATTTAAAGAACTGAAGATTCTTAAATTAGACTACAACAATGGAATTAGTTATACAAAGCATAATTTTTATGAAGGGGTTTTCAGAAACATGACATCGTTGCAGGAATTGGATATTAAGAACAGTCCAGCTTCAACTGATCATTGGAAATTTCCAGGAACGATTATTCCTGAGCTAGTTTCTTTGCGAGTTTTAAAAATAAATGGCCTTCCAAACATGACATTCTCTCAGAAGTTAGAGGAATTGCAATATCTTGATATATCTGGAAGGACTGGCAGTTTTTGCTCCATAAGGTATGTGACGAAAAGCTTCTTCGAAAACCTTCCTGCGTTGAAACATGTAGACATAAGTCATTGCCATATCCGTTACATCGAGAAAGGAGTGTTCAGCAAACACCCAAATCTGTCATTTCTTAATATATCAAGTAACCGCGAGATGGGATTTAGCGTTTTACCAAATGTCACGGATTCGTTCGACACAACAAACATCAAAACTTTCATATTTGATTCCATAACCTGCAGCACGGGAGTAGGAACAATACTCAGACATTGCCATTTGCAGAATCTCTACAATACATCTCTCGTAGAACTTTCTGGAGCATTTAATAGACTCGAACAATTCCAGGTAGGTGTGCTGAGAAGTCTTCCAAGGTCACTGAAAGCGATGAAATTGGAAATGAATAGATTTACTCCAGGAAAATACTTATTTGAACTGAGCCAGCTTTCAGGGCTAGAAGTAGTGGATATATCTAGACAATACGAAGGGTTAACTTACCCAACTGTTTGGGCAGATCCTTGTGAAGAAAATGCAGACACTGTTTTGGAAAATGAGTGTACCAGAAATATCCAATATGATCATTTTCTATACAACATTTATAATAATTCAATTGAAAGTATAAATGGCCACTTTAACATATCCAAAACATTCGTAACAATTTTTTTACCTCCGAAACTGAATGAAATTTTTATGTACTCAACTCACATTTATGGTAAATTACGAATGTTTGGTATTCACGGAGAAAATTTGAGGAAAGTTCATCTGCATGATAATAGCTTCTTCGATTGGGAAGGGTCTGTGTTAGGTGTAGATAATATAACATATCTAGACATTTCTAGTAATCATTGTTATAAAGTAACATGTTATTTTTTCATCAATTTGCATTCCCTCCTCACTCTGAATTTATCGAACAATATCTTGGGTCTGTCCTTTGCTGATGATTTAAAGGGAAATATTTTCCAAAGTCAACAAAAACTGAATATCCTCAATATTTCAAATAATCAAATTGAATATCTACCAAGAGAATTTTTTAAACACACAGTTCAAATGATATCCTTGATTATTCGAAACAATAAACTTTCCGATTTTCACTTAAACGTAAATCATATGAGGAATTTGAAGTTCCTAGACTTGGCAAACAACAGGATAAGCTCTTTGTCTCAGGCAGCAATGAACTCACTTCAACAACTTTTAGACAACAAACAAGGCTCACTTACGATTGATCTTTCGGGAAATGTGTTCACATGTTCGTGTCAGTCTCTTAAGTTTTTAAAGTGGATTGCCAAATATAAATATACGTTTAAGAATCTTGAAAATTACAAATGTTCCGAAAACGATTTCGGTTTTCAATTTTCCAAATTAGATGATTCTCTCGAAAAACTCACTAGACTATGTAAGTCTTACCTTTCAATATATTTGTCAACAGCAATTGCTTTAACACTCATTATTTGCATATCATGCGGAGTTGGCGTTTATAAAAACAGGTGGAATTTGCGATATATCATATACAAAACCAAAAAGAGATTTCGTAATCGTGGAAATTTTAATGGAAACATTCAATCAACCGTACATTACGAATATGACGCATATATTTCATACTGTGGAAGTGATAGAAGTTTTGTGTTATCGGAAATGCATCAACAACTTGAAAATGTCCGGGGTTTAAGGCTACTTATTCGTGACAAAATTTTTCTTCCTGGAGAGTCCAAGTCCATCTCTATTATGGAAGGCTTACAAGATAGCTCAAAAGCAGTTTGTGTTGTTTCAAAGCGGTATCTGACATCCAAGTGGCGCGATTATGAACTGAACATGGCAAAAGTTGAAGGCGTCAAAGACAGAGGGAGCATTCGTTTTGTTATTGTTATTTTAATGCCCGATGTGTATAATGGGACTTACCCAAGTAAACTAGCGGATTTGCTGAAACAGGATTGCTACCTGGAATACCCAGAAAACGAACGGGATTATGAAGAATTCTGGGAAAAACTAATACAGAAAATTTCTCAGGATATCTCAGATCTCTAAAGGAAATAGACATTACAAACATTTTAAAACAACATCTTTTACTATGAATTTTTCTTTGACTATAAAAAATAAAGTTCTGGAAAAAATGTACTGAAGGTATTGGGTTTTTTATAATGTTACACCCATGTAATTATTGACCTTTGTTATGTTAAATATATTACTTTTACCAAATCCTAGTTTCCTCCTATAATCAAGAATAGTTTATCACACATCCTTTCTTTTTTCTTTGACAAAATATTGTTCAAGGGCGTTTTCATCAATGTGCATGCACATTTTACGACAATTTGATATTTGAGACCATCTTTAGAAAATTGTTTTGTTGCCCTCTCCCGACAGACTGACTAAAATCGGCCCGACTCAATGCGTTTTTAAATTTTCTGAAAAAAAAATCCTCAACTATCCACCGACCCAATTACTTTACCCTGAGTGGGAAGAGGGCAAGCAAACATTTTTGATTCATTCTAAAGATGGTCTGGGTTCTTTTTAGTAAATGCTTAGTGGCGTTTTACATGTAATTGTTAGACCATAATTTACACACTGAATTGCCGACGGATTCTTTCCGCTATTTCCCTATCATGACAAGATACACACAGTGGGTGTGTTTGATCCGCAGGGGATGCTTACTTCTCTATGGCACCTGATCCAAGCTCTGGTATTTTGGATGGGAAATCTACATCATTTTTAACTTTTTCTTGTTGTATCTTTCTTGCAGATAATGTTTCTTAGCATGTGTGTGCTATTAATAAAAGATCGGAATTTACATTTTTTGATTGTAAAAAGAATGAATAATAAAATTGATCAATCAAAAACCACTGTCTTCCTTATCAGTGACGCCATGATGTAATGATAAAATATTGCAAAAACCTTCTCATGCTATTCTTCACACTTTCTGATTTAACGTGGAAATAAATATTAGACGTCATTATTTGAAGCATGCCTTTATTATAATATTTTGATAGTTAAAATTTTACCAGTGTAACTTTAAAAAGCGTACAATTATCAAATATTATAAGTATTTATAATATAAAATTTAATATTAAATTGAAAAATGTATGTTTTTATCAATTCCTGCTTTTTTTATTTAAATGATTCTGAAGTATTTAAATGAGCGTCGATTACTTGCTTTCATAAGCATTTTAGTTAACAAAAATTGGCAAAAGCAAACTTTATATCATGAGGCTATTTCTAACACTTACAAATCATATGTTATTTTATGAGATGTAATTTGCGACCTGGTGTGGAAAAAAAGTTTAATGGGTTTTACATGTTAAAAAGCTGGCATTTTTAAAAGTTGCTTTCTGAAATCTAGTATCATGAAACATACGCCATATCGAAAAATTTGAAAGTTTCAGACCGTTAATGGAAAATAATTTTCTGTTCAATAGTAACAGTTTGCTATTTTAAGAGATAAAATCATACTGTGATATCCCATCTTTTGGCATAATTTCTTTAAGCAGCATTGTTATTTTTCAATGCCACGTTTCAAGAAATCCAAGACGAGTAGGGTAAAGATGCAAAGTACTCAGAAATATATTGACATATAATCTGTAAAAAGTCTAATTGAAAATTTCAGATAGATAGTTTCAAAGAAAGAACAATAAATTTAATTGGTGAATTTTTTATGGTAGAATTATACAGATGAAACATCATACGATTAATACATGTAATGTCAACTTTGAAACATCTACTTTGAAAACTTGAGATGCTGACTTTACAGAACCTGTACCATTGCATAAGATAATCAATATATATTAGGCTAATGTCTTGAAATAAAGTTTGATAATATAAAGTTTTATTTCTAGAAGAATATGACCTTAATGTGTGCGAAAAATTATGTGAGCTTAAAATGTGTGCGGAGCTGTATGTACTGTGAAGAAATTTTGCACATTTAGTTGTCAATGTATCGATTTAAAGAATATTTTCTTCTACAAAGAATCCAATCACTTGGATTATATATTCGATTTTTCATTTACTCATGTACTGCTATACATATGATACATTATAAGGTTTGGCAGCGACTTTGTTTTAGTAACTTTTTTACAGTCCAAAGAGACTATTTCTACAATCCATTGTCTTGTTTTTAAATCATTATCATTATCGTCGAAAGGTTAAAGTTTTGCTAGGACTTAAAATGAATGCAAATAGAAAATCCAATAATTTTTTATTGCTTTTACCAGTTATCAAATCACACAAACTACAAGACGTTTTCTTTTTTCAATTATACTGCAGAGCTTTTCTAAATCGAATTTATGTTTTCAGTTACAGGTTTTTTGTGAAAAAAGGATGATGTATATATTTTTTGATATCTCATGCATAGAAATATAAAGAATCATGTAAATTTTATTTTGATATAATTGTGTTATTTTTTAAGCTTTTTACAAAATCTCCGAATTATGTCGATAATGAAAATTATAAAACATTACAGGAATTTTATTGATAATGAAAAAATAAAAAACAGTACAGTGCAGCATATATCAAAATCACTTGCTGCATATTTAGGTTGGCAAATTCTTTGGTTTACCTGATGTCGTCAAACTGACTGAGGTAATTTAAAGCGCCCGTTATCTTAAATATTTCCATGTAATCGATTTCTGAACACCCAAACAAAATGGCGCTGTTTAGCGCATCGTTACTCGTAGGTTTGACATTTATTCATTGTACATGGAGTTTGCACTGGTAAGATTTTATTTAATTAATTACAGGCTAATATCTTATTTTTACAAATGTAATAGTTTTCCTAAGAAATGATAAGTATAATTATACTAATATCATACATATATATATTGTGGGACTATTTAAAGATCTAAAGTGAGCTTTTTAAAACATCCACATAAGTTGATAACTTAATATATTATCTATTAAACTTGCGTTAACGTTTGGATCACCAAACTTTCCAAGACAGATAGGAAATAGATTTTGCTATTCAGCATATTTCATTTCATTTCTACAGCGATTAGCTTCGTATTTAATTATCATCTTTTATAAATTGTTTATTTTAAATATGATCATATAATATTTTTTTAATTTCTTACACATATCATAGTCACCCTAACAATGATCACTTCGTACTTTATTTGTTTTATTGAGATCGATAGGGTCATGTTTGTTACATTACTGCGTTCCTAGTCTTCCTGGTACTTGCTGATCGTGAGGGTTATTTACCTTAATTTTCTACTGTCCTTATATATACCACCCTGTGTCACACAGTGACTGGCGTTGATAGACGTAATAAAAATGCTCAATCAGGTTTATAACCGTCCGCTTGTATTATTCAAGAACTGAAAGCAAATACTAAAAAACTTCCTTACACTTTTATGACTAGCCCTCGAAAAAGCCAAATATTACCTTGTTGGATAAGATATCGATCTCAAATAGATTTTTTTGTCAAAACTTCGACGGTATAAGATAAGCTTATTTAAAATATGCATCATTTTCCGATAACAATTTTTATGAATACATGTTTTAAAGTGTTTGAATAGACGTTTAAGACAGTGATTTGAAGGAGAAAGGAAGTATATAATATGTGTAATACAGAAAACAATTTGGATCAAATACTTCATTTTTTTTTTTTTATTATTTTGTCGTAGGACAAATAATTACTATAAAAAAGAAATCATTGATAAATTAGAGGAATACAATAAAAAAAAATGCAACTTGTTTCATATCTTTTATTTTGTCTAAGAACCTAGTAAAACTTTACTTTAAGAAAGAGATGCAGAAAAGTATATTGAATGAACTTTTTTCGTCCAATTAAGGGTACTTACCACAAACAAAAAATAGATGCTCGGGTTGATATATATTTTTTGACTGATTTTGATTTGTAATGACATAAATAATAAATCCCGGAAATAAAAAGAAATCGTAGGTTTTCCTTGGTGCTTAGATTTGAGATTTTATTTTGCCTTCTATATAATTCCATACAAAATTTTGCACAATTTTTGAATTTTATGACAAAATCTTATATAATTCTCTCACTCTACTTGGTAAACATTATTCAGGATGTCAATTTAAATGTAAATCCATGAAAAATAATGCTGATATCTGAAAAGAGTTTGTTTGTGTTATTTATCCTTAAATGCATTTATAACAATTCAAAAATAAAGCAAATTCAGTTACACAAAATATGTATTAGATAATGTTTTTTTCTCCTATTTTTTAATTCAAAACGTAAAAAGCTTTACTTTGGTCTGAAAAACCCTTTTGTAATATTTAATTAGAAGTTCGAATGTTGGATACATATCGGATATACAGTTGCTTTCAACCTTTGTAGTACCATATAATGTATAAACTCCATATTTCCTCACCAGTTTACAATTACAGGTATCAAACTTTGGCACCCCTGGGATTAAATCACTGCCCAGAATCAGGGGGAGAGGGAAATTTCTGCTATGATCTGATCCAGTCCAGTAACAACTGTTCCTATATCTGTGAATACGCCAGACCTCTGGAATTCTTCTTCCGAGACATGTGAGTATTTAACATGATTATGAGTATTTAATCAGAGTATGACTAAGTACAAAAATACAAAAATTTGAATAATGAACGAAGAAACATTTGAACAAATAAAGAAAAAAAATCATAAAAAGAATATGATAGGACAATAAAATGGCAGAAGTAAACTTAATTCACACGCTCTCATTAGAGATTTGATAAAGTCTTCAATTCAGAATGATTTATGGTATCCTATAACCCGTGAATAGTAGCCAATAAAATAGTCAGAATTGCTCTTCAAATACGAATTAAGTTAAAAGTTACAAATAATCTGTCATGTCTTTTTCTCTGTTCAAAATAACAAAATAAATAACTCTTTTTGTTACTTATATTGGTTTTTAAAGAGATAAGTTACCATGCAAGATATAAATTAAGAAAAATAGAGTGATATATGTGTAAGAGGTAACAGAGGTACAGTGAGCACTGAGCTCACTAATTGATACCCCCGCCTCTCATATGGTTATAAACGCAAAGTCCATATTTTTCTCTGTGAGACACGGAATAATAGTTAGATCAAAAAGTAAAATAGATGGAACGCAACGCCACTATGTAGTAAGAATCTGTAAAAGTATCTTTTAATTTCATTAAGTGGTATAGGAGGAGTTGCGGGTAAGAGATGGGTACAGTGCTCGACCAGTGATGTCCATTGGTCGCCGATTGCATTTTTAAAGTGACGAAATGAAATTTAAAAGTGAATTTTTTTTCTAAATATACCATCCAAGAGTGTGCTTTCCTGGCTGGTTAGCTTCTTTGTATTCAATAAATACAGTTTAGTCCCTTTTTTATTTAATGCAAGCAGAGGTGTGAATTTGGGGTGCGAAAACTGAAAACAACATGTATAGGAACGCACACAGCTGGCTAAGTAACTAGATTGGATCATAAAAGGGATAAAATATTGCTTGAAATGATATGATATTGATTATACAAGAAGAGGCAAAGTGTGTTTAATGAAGATATATAAATAGATAATTTTAAAAAACTTTTAATCAGTTAAATTTGGATCTAAATACAAGAATTTTTAAAACATAAAGTATGGAAACGAAGAAAATTGCAGAGCATGGCTTCTATTTTTACCTGATTAAAATTGAAAATAATGCGTACAATATGCCGTAAAACGACAAGGAGTGAAATGATATTGCTTGGAAACTAAAGTATATCTTTCAATTACACTTATTATTAAGTCTATTAATTCACATGCATACACTTAGTCTGTCAGGGACAGATGATGCAAAAAAATGGATGCATGCATTGTTGTGTTTAAGGTCATTTTTGTTGCAAATGGTGCAAATAAGATCAGAATTCGTTTTAACCGTAAAATTTTACAAAGATTTGTTAAGAATTTTGCCGGGGACCCAGAAGAACTTCGTTATATCCGTGAATTCGCTATGTCCGTGTTCGTACTAAACGAGATTTACTGTGCTTTTTTTATTTAAAGAAAAAAAAGAAAAAAACAAAATACTACTTAACAATTTTAAAACAATGTTTAAGATACAAATTAAAATAAAGAAAATTTTAGAAAATTATCTTTTAAGAGTAATGAAGTTATGGTGTTAGCGCGCGTTAGCTAATGGAAGATGTTTACTTGATAAAAATGAAAAAAAAAAGAAACACTTTCAAAAATGAAGCATGCAACTCTGTTTTTAAAACAATTTCCAATTACCCAAAAATGATATTCTACAACTTATGTTTAATCAAAATTTTATGACTCTATATTTATGAATATTAGTTCTACCTCTTACTCATACATTATAACATATGCCATTGTATGTCAGATATAATCTTTGCGAACATCCCGATTGGGCATCGTCTAAGAATGTTCGGTGCCATTACTACCAGTGCCAGAGAAAGTGTTGCAGTGGCTGGGCGCTGGATGACTATGGAAGATGCACAGTCGGTAAGACTTCAAATATTGCAATGACGTAATATATATGCATTTATACATGTATGAAGTGATGGTTTGCTTTATCGTGACCGAAGACCATACCGAGGACAGATTTCAGTCAATAATTTGATTCTGAATATCTTAATTTTTATTCGCAACAAGAATATCAACAGTTTCGTTTAAAGTCATCATTTTGCAAGTTCTATGGTCGATACAATGACCTTGGCAGCAAATACAGTTTATCATTGAGTCAAATCCTGACTAAAGTTTTTCATGCTAATTGTTAGTCCATTATTTATACACTGAATTGACGACCCGTTATTTCCTGATAATGACAAGGAGCACACGGCGGGTGTGACCGGTCAGTAGGGGATGCTCATTCCTCCATGGCACCTGATCTCACCTCTGATGTTTCCGAGGTCTGTGTTTGCTCGGCTCTTATTTTGTATTGTTTTCTAGATCGAATACTGTTCGTTATCTCCATATCCTTCTTCGACGTATTTGTTAAAACATTTCTTGCTTTCTGCATTTTTTTAATTTTAAACGATTGTTTATCAGTATTTTTCAAAAGTTTTTAATGAAATTTTCATATGTTTTTAGCCTGTTTATAATCTTAAGACAAGGAGTATCATTCAAATGCTAAATTAAACATTTTTAAACAAATTTTCATTTTATGCGTCAAATGATACACTGTAAAAATTCAATCTTTCAATCAAATAAAAACACGATGATTCGTATTTGCATATTTTTCTGTGTTTCAGAAAGTAGTGGAATCGAATGTCTTAATGGTGGGACACCATTTGGTGATCAGTGTCTCTGTCCAACTCATTTCTCGGGCAAACAATGCGAAACAGGTAAAAATCTAATCACTTCAGAATATGATTATGATATGAAATCTTTTTTTTTTAATTATATATTTATGAGTTTTAAATATATCATCTTTTTATGTAGATATTTTGATTTTTAGAAATAAAGTTAAACAAAATTAGCAATGTTTAATTAAAATTATCAATATTAAGCCATCTGTGGAGGAGAATGTTTGAATGGCGGGGAATGTAGGCAAGTCGATCCCCTGTCAACTCCGAAGTGTATCTGCACCGCCAATTTTACGGGACATTTCTGCGAAAAAGGTTAGTAATATTTCAAGCATATTTTTTGGAAAAGAAATGAAAACTATGAATGTTTTCATGAAGATATATTTTATATATTCATGTATAAGCCTCAGCAAATATCTAATTAGTGACATAATACTTTGCCCAAAAATTGTGAATCCACTAAATTTATTTGATTTTCATTTCAAAATGAATGTAGTATGGAATATTCTTTTTACATCAGTATCTTGAAAAAAATAAATATTAATATTTAAACCCTAAGGATTTCATAGAAGATTCTGTAATTAGGAATTACTTTTTATGGAAGGTTCAATGTCTTTGTTGGGTACAAAGTTAAACTTTTCCTAATACATGATTTAAGTCTATGATTATTATTATTTGTTTCACTCACGTTCAGCTGTGTGTGGTGACGGTTGTCTAAATGGCGGTTCCTGTATTTCTCAGTATTATGGAGTAGTTTGTAAATGTCAACATGGCTTCCTTGGACCTCGATGTGAAAAAAGTAAGCATTATAGTGATCATTAATAAAATATGCTCCTATGTGTTTTATAACACATGTATATTTATAAAATGTTTGCTGTTTCGGTTGTAAGGCGTTCCATCTTCCCTGGCCATTCACTTTATACAGACTTTTCCATACAGCTCTATTCCCCTTTAAAGTCTATTATAAATTAAATCTTCATTTGTTTAGTTAAGAAGATTTTAATTCCATATCAGTCATAGAATTAAATGATTATAATTACTCTTAAATCTTTTTCCAGTTTTGAGTTTTTTACCTTTAATATAACTGGTTGTAATATTTGATAGGGCGTTGTGATAAATGCCATTTTGTCCACGAACATTATGACACTTCATGCTTGCATACCTGCAAGACCGATTTTGACTGTCAGAAAGAGGAAACATGCTGTGAACATGAAGGAAGGAATGTCTGTGTAGTTAAAAGAGAGGTATACATATGTACAAACAACATGAACAACTTAAATGTCTCGTTTATATGATATATTTGAATATTTTACCTTTTCTGTTATCGCCTTTTATTTCAGTCTTTTTAATCTTAAATCATAAACAATGCTTATACAATAAATTTGCTAATCTTAAGACGCAATAGCCTATACCTCTGCTATTCTTTTTACAATGTGAAAACACGATGTATTCAACTGAAACTGTCTATCTTTTAGAAAGCCTACCAAAAATGTTACCATGGGGATAAATCCGGTTATGTCGGTGAAATTGTAAATATATTTGGTAAAAAGTGTCGCTGCATGCCGGGGCGTTTTTGGGGTCATTTTCATTGTGGTGAAGACGTTTGTGAGGATGATAATGATAAAGAAGAGAACACGTGTCTCAAAAATGGGGATGGAATATTGCCAGATAATGACAAGATTGAAGAAGATATTTCTGGTAATCTTTCTATTTTCTGAAATCACAGGTTTATCTTTTGATCTCTGTATTAGTTTTCTATTTCATAATAATAGAAAGGAAAGATGTTTAAATGCTCTTTTGTTATGGCCATTAAACATAATGAGTAATTAATCTTCATAGAATTCTGTTATTTTTTAATTTAAGATGGCGGCTTGCTCTATGAACGTAAGTGAAATATAAACATAAGTCGCTGATTAACATTTAATTACTGAAATCATGTTAGGTTTTTACAAACAATTCACAAGAATGAAGATTTATCAGTAGTTTCAGAATGTTGAGCTTTGACATTTCCTTAAGAATATTCTAGCTTTGGTAAATGACTTCAAAAATCTTCATCTGTCTATTATCTTTTATATTTTTTGACTATGTAGGTCCCCGAATTTATAATTGTCCACCAGAATATTCAAGAGTATTGGTAGAAGTGCAGGAGAATTCCAATGTAGCTCTTATGTATCACCAATTCAAAGCAAAGGATTATCTTGGAGAAGATCTTCAAGTTTATGTTAGCCAACAGAAGTTCTACGCCTTGAACTGTTCTTGTGGTCAAAGGGTTAGGGCCAATGCAACTGCAGTTGATCGACATGGTGGCAAAACAACCTGTTGTTTCACAGTGCAGATTGTTGGTGAGATTGAGCGCATGTTTCATTAAAGCATCTGGACTTTGATCATAAATTTGTTTTAAAGTAAAGCCCTGACAGAAGTGCAAGAGATTTTCGGCTTTACATTTATAATTCAGTAATATTTTGTTAAGAACATTTACCGATGCTTTACTTAAAAACTCACTCGTATCAATAGTATACTACTTTATAAGATAATTATGTGTGACCTATTTTATCTAATTTTAGACCATCATCCTCCAAAACTTTCTCACTGCCCCGCGGATATATACGCCATAGCAGGTGAAAGGATATCCTGGACGATTCCCAAGGCCACAGACAACGTGGGTATAAGGGACCTCTGGATAGAGCCTAGAGTCCATAACGGATCGCGTATTGACGCGGGTGATCACATGTTTCGTTATGTTGCTGAAGATTGGCATGGCAACAAGGCAGAATGCAGGTTCCTTGTCAGTATAAAGGGCGCTGGTATGTAAATGAGATACGATAGTTATCTTAAGCTTACGAACAACATTTTCAAATGCTTAGTTGAAAATGGACTACACAACATAAAATTGTTATATTTGACCGAGATAACTTTTTTAATGCAATATATGTGAAGAAAAGTGAAACTGTATCTAATTTACATTGTATCAAAATATTTACCTGATTGTAAAATTTAGCATATAAAATATAGATTTAATTTACGATTGACGTAAATACAGTATTCCTCATGAAAAGCATAGTTAACCATTTCTTGGTACATTTTGTACCATATTTATTTAAGTTCTTAGCTTTTCAAACCAATGGTGATTTTCAGACTCCTCTGAGAGCGGATGGTCTTCTGAATTAAAGTCCAGAGTTACAACAAACACTCCTGTTATAATAGGTATGTTGGAATCTCTACAATAATCAATTTTATCCTTATATTTCATTGCATTGTTTAAAAAAATTGTATTAAATCAGTTAAACAGAAGAATTTTTTTTTTGTAAAATTACTTAGCAAATTGAGAGCTAGTACAAATCATACATTATAAGCAATAATTATTAAATTGATAATTTTTTCCTAAATAGAAATTTTAAGAAATTTAAAAAAAGAAATGAAAAAAAAATTCAATCTTTATATATAAATGGATTCCTGCAAACGTTTTAAAATGCAGTACATGTCAGGAAGGTGTTACGAACTCTTTATCATCTTTATTTTAGGAGCAAGTGTTGTTTGCATCATGGCTATCGCTCTTTTGGTCATACTTGTGGTGGTTTTTCGCCTCTGTAGAAGAGCCGCGGTTCTAAGGAATCGACCATCAAGGACTCGTGGTACAGTTATCGCCACCGCTTCATCACAGCAGTTTGACGCATGCTTATCCGAACCTCCGCCGTATGAGGTCGCTGCAATAGATAAACTTCCGGATTACAAACCACGTGATGACCCACCTGTATATGAAGACATTTGCGATGACAAGAAAAACAGTGACGAAATCGGTGGATGTACCAATCCAATCTACACAATATCGGGATCAAATGAGAATATCCACGGAGTCTCGGTGAATCCGAATTCTACTGTTACTGATGTTTAGCATGCTCGGTGAAATAATTTTGTTTTCCCTTCTTTTGTAGCATAATATATAACCTCTGTGTATTCTGTGATTTCAGATTACTTTTTCATAAGTTGAAATGATTGATTCCTTATTTTAATAGTTTTTATTGTTGCATTTTCTGACATTATTATGTGTCATTGTGTCTTTTAAAAATATCAAACTTGATGAGCTAATAAGTGGCAGATTTTGATTACTTTACCAAAACGATTTTGAATAAGGCAACACAAATTTAACATCATATGCAATCAACAATTGTATATATATATTTAAATATTAATCTAAATTTGAATTATTTTTAGAGCTTAAAATAAAATCTTATTCCTTTTGTAAAATTGTTACTTTGTTAATTTTCTTTTAAGATTAAATAAAATTCAATCTATCAAGTGTTTTCATGTTTTACACAATTTTTATTTTCATCTTGCGAATAGAAGTTTTAAAAATATGCTTTGGGCACGGATAAAAAAAATGACATAGATCTAAGGTAGTGAATCAAAATTTTATTTCACTTTGATGCTAGTTATAAACTGAAATTCTTAACATGAAATGTACTGTACATCTACAAGATAATATAATGCGACAAAATCTACCTTGGAAAGATGCATCATGAATGTATAAACCTCTATGGTTTTCAAACATTCTTCATAAATTTGATGAATTATTCTTATCATATCTCTGTCTATATTATTCAAATTCCTTCTAAAAATTTAATAAGCTGAATAGGTATGTATCGTATTTGATTACCACAATTGATAATTCGATAAATTGAATGCAAAAACATTGTCATTTCAATGAATTATGCAGACACATCAAACTTTACGTACTGCGAAACATGAGGTCAAATAAAACAGAATATTCTGAGACAAGTAAAAAAAAAAAGGCTTTTATTATAAGAAGCTATCTGACCATAAAAACCATAAAATTAAAAGCAAAATGATTAGCTTTCTCCTCCACAGCAGCTGATACCACCTTATGTTTTCAGAGGTGCATCTTTTCTCTACTCAAACTTGAGAATAGGTAAACTTTTCAGAGTTTTTAGGATCCTTACTGTTCGTTTTATATGATCATTTCAACCAGTTTACCAGTTTATTAACATCTCTTTGGTTGTTATTTAACAACACAGAGATCAATACATATTATTATAACATATATACATACATGCGTGAGCATAACATATAACATATATACAAAGTGTGCTTATAATCAAGTATTTCCATATATGTTTACATTGATGTTAACCTGGAGGTTTGACTCTCTCGTTTAAAATTTTAATAAAAGAACAGAGTTTACTCAATAGTCCAACATTTTTTGAAGAAAACAATTCATTAAATTTGATAATATTTGGTCTTGTAAAATAATATTTCGGAATGTACAATTTCCTTTCATCTTTTAATTTTTCACAACATAAAATATAGTGGAATTCATCACCAAGATCATTTTTACATAAAAGACATATTCTATTAATTCTTTCAATACCTTCCCATCTTCCTGTTTCAATGAGTAATTTATGGTTTGCTGTTCTAAATCTAGCTAAAATTTGTTTCTTATTATACAGTTAAAGTATACCATTGAGGGAGTTAGCAAGATTCCAGTTCCCCAAGACCAGGACTATTTCCCGAGGCGCAGCGCGCCGAGGGAAATGGTCCTGGTCGAGGGGAACTGGAATCTTGCTAACTCCCTCAATGATATATACTTTAACTGTTTTATTATACCGATACAAATTTAAATTGTAAAGATCACCTTTTTAAAAAATATATTCATTTATAGATTAACTAATCATTTTTTGTCGCAAATATCAAATTAGAAGACAGTTAACCCCTTATTTTAATATAATCATTGCATTCTTTTTGTTGTTTACGTCTTATTTTGTTGTGTTTTGTTACATGAAATACGTCACGAAGCATTGTGTTTTTGCGTCGCTCTATTATGACGTCACAATGAAAAGCTATAACCGCGAATTAGGATGACTAGCTTTCGACCGAGGGATTAGCTCATAAAAACTAACGCACGGCGATTAGCCGATTCACAGCGATTTCTAGGGAATTGTTCAGATCTAATCATTTAATTTTATATAGGGAAAAATCAGTAGAGGTATAATAAAATTATTTAACCTGCTATCTACATAAAATTGACATCCAAAGTGTAAATTTGTAAATAGATTATATGTCACACCTTTTGAAGAATCTTTACAGGTTGAATTCCAATTTTGTTGAAACTGATCTAGTAATTTTTGTTTCAAGCTTTTAATAAGCCAATTTCTATTAAATAATTGATTCTGGTTCCAAATATTACTATATCCACAATTGTCTAAAATTGATTTCAAATTCTTTAACCATTTAGATTCATGTCCATTATCAAATTTTGCACGAAGTAATTTATACATTAAAAAACAATATTTTGATTGTTTTCCATATAAAATTTTTGACCAGTATGCAATAATTCTTGTTTTGATATGTATACTTAAAGGTACTCTACCTAATTCACCATAGATCATAAAATTTGGAGTACTTGGTTTTAAATGAAAAAGCATTTTACAAAATTTTAAATGTACTCTTTCTATCATTTCAACATTACCATAACCCCACACTTCACAACCATACAATAAAATTGGAATTACAATCTTGTCGAACAAATACAATTGGTCATAAAGAGAAAGATGTAATTGGTTACCCTTTTTCAAAATACCATACATAGCTTTCGTTGCTCTTTCAGTAGCATATTGTTTTGTCTTAATAAATGAGCCTGTTGTTGAGAATATAATTCCTAGATATTTGAAATGTTTAACAATTTCAATTTCTTTGTTATTGTAATAAAAAACTTTATGCGGTATACGTCCCTTTGAAAAAATCATTATTTTTGTTTTTTCTATATTAACTTCTAGCTTCCATTTTTCACAATACAATAAAAAACTGTGCAAATGATTCTGTAAATCTTCGGGTGATTCCGATAGTAAAACTGTATCATCTGCATACAAAATAATCAGCATTTTTAACAAGACACCAAGTTCTTTTTCAATCTCATTTGATATTGTTGAGACACCAATATTGTTATGTGCAATTAAAAAAGATTCTACATCATTCAGGAATAAAGCAAATAAAAAGGGCGATAAGTTTTCCCCTTGTCGTAACCCTATTTTGCATGGAAAATATTCAGTAACCATATCATTAACAGCTATTCCGGATTTACTTTCAGAGTACATTTTCACTATAACTTCAAAACATTTTCCGGTAATATTATTTTGAATGAGTTTTTGCCATAGTCCTATTCTCCATACATTGTCAAAAGCAGCCTTAAAATCTATAAATGCACAATATAGTTTCTTTTTCAATAAAAAGGATAATTCGATTAGCGATTGTAAAGTAAAAATGTTATCTATTGTAGAATAATTTGATCTGAAACCCCCTTGATTTTCATTTAGTATATCATATTGCTCAGCATAATTATTTAATCGTTTAGCTAAGATGGATGTGAATAATTTACCCATGCAACTTAATAAAGTTATAGGTCTATAGTTTTCAGGGTCATTGTCTTTCCCCTTATTTTTATAAATAGGCAATATATCACCAACAATCCAAGCTTCAGGTAAAATTGCTGAGTTAAAAACAATATTAAATAACATAACATATACCGGTAACATAATACTAGCAGAGGATTTTATGTATTCATTATAAATTTCATCACTTCCAGAACTTTTGTTATTTTTAATATTTTCAATTGCGTGTTTTATCTCATCTTCAGTTATCACTGAGTCTAGTTCTTCATTAGTATATATATTTCTAATCTCATTTGATAGTGGTTCGTCATTATTTACATCACCATTATTGACGTTTTTAAAGTAATTGTAAAATTCATCAATATTAATATCACATTTTTTGTTGTTCGGCCTTTTATTAATTATTTTCCAATAACTTTTTGGATCGTTACTTCTCAGTTTTCTAATTTTTTTCATAATCAAATTTCTATGTTTTTTCATACTTTTATCCATAGTATTTTTATATTTACGTTCATTGATACGTATTTCTTCTTTTAAGATGCTTGAACGATATTTCCTAAACATTCGTTTTGATTTCCTATATTTTTTTGTGCTATTTTGCATTCTTTATCAAACCATTCTTTTCTTTTCTGTGGTAGTTTATTGTGAGTTTGGCGAGCATTAAATATTCCAAAAGTTGTGCGTGCCGAGTCAAGCAGTAGACCTGCAGTGTCTGAAAAGATTTCATTAACCCGGTTTTTATTTAAATCATTGATATCAATATTGCTCAAGTCATATTTTAATTTTCTTAGAACATTTAAATCAATATTTTGACAAAATTCTTCTCTTTTTTCATTATCCCATGGTTTTATCTTCTGACACGAAAAATTATTTTTATTTTTCTTACTTTCTTCTTTAGTTTGGTAGTTATCATTTGAGATATATGAGTTCACACTTATTTCACAAAGTAGTGGCATATGGATATCAGAGTATAACCTATTGAATTCTAGTACAGAAAAATTTTGCATATGTTTCAAAAATTCAACACTACATATACAATAATCGACCACACTTGATTTTGTTGTAGTAAATTTACCCTCTTCTAATCTTCCATTCAATAAATACATATTGTTATTTTTACAAAAATTTAATAAATTTAAACCCAAATTACAAATTTAAGGAGGACATAATTAAGACGTTTTAATAATTAGAGTTAAAAGGCGTTTTAGAGTTACCGCAGGCAATAATGTCTCTATCAATTTGTTTGTCTAGAAGGATATTTTCGGTAATAAATTTAAAAGAAAATATAAAAACAAAATATATGAAAGATATCTTTGAAGCGAGATGGCGATATACTTTTAAAGTTATAAACGATTTCCAATCAATGTCTTCTAGGAAATGACTTTTCAGGGGGGAAATAGCGTTCATTACAGACGCAATGCATAAAATGAGAAATATAATACCCGGATTCCTGATTTTCTATAAACTGCACATTAAAAGATAGGTAACTCCTGAATCCTTTATTTTGACTTATTTCTAGCTCTTTTTGGTGGGGGATTATTAAAGTTTTATTACCAACTCTGATATGATTCTTCATTATATAAACAAATATACATTTTGTATTTCAAAGTTATACAAATATCTGAAACACATAAAATATTATATAAATTTTCAAATACTTTCTTTTTAATTTTTATTAAACAGTAAATATTGAATATAAAAAAAAAATAGAGAGCCACGTTTTATTGAATTGACTTTGATATCAATAATTTCCATAAATAAGAAGAATGAACAAAACAAAAATTGTCTAAAGAGTCAGATATTATACCGCCAGGAGAATATAGCATACTTAGTCTTTTCATGTAAAAGATTTTGGACAATTTCTGTTTCGTACGAATACAAAAATCGGTTTGCTATTTGATATTTCCCAATTGATATCCATGGGGATTCCAACAGATTTTTTGAAGACCTAGTCTACAAAAACCACATACATGTACTGTAGAAACTAGCTAGTATCAATGAAATTTGAGGAAAAATATATTTCAGATGAAATTTTTTATCGACATATATTTGTTGTACAATAGGCATTTCATTGGCCTTGCTTTATCCATTTTCTTTAATTTTAAAAGACTTTCCATTCTCTTTCATCACAATCTAAAACTCCAGACTTTATTCATAATTGTTCTTTTATCGACTTTTCATGTTAACATTTATTTTTTTTTAAAAAAAGCCATTTATGCATATCTATGCGCAATGATCTCTGAATTCACCACTTTATCAAATGTGCTGCAGCGTGAGTGACAAATGGTCAGGATAGATAAGAGTTAATTGTCGGATTTTTACGCAATATAGAATAAATTTCAATCTCCCATATATTTCACGTTTTAAGTTCTCTGATGTTATTGATTTTGTAATTGCATATCTCTAGCATAAGAATTTAACATCACACGGAGTTTATGCTCAGTATTAAGAATTTGAATACCCATCTAACTTGAGACAGGTGTTGAGAGTATTTAACATCAACGAAGAAAAAATAGCTAATTGTTATTGTTAAATAGGGTTCTGATTGCATAATCTAGGATAAATCAGCTAGGATTTAAGAAACAAAGATAATCAGTAAACTAAAACATGGAGAACATTTTACGTAATTTCAGAAAAAATTTCATAGAGAATTCTGCACTACATTAGCAATTAATTTCTCACAAGTGCTGAGAACGTTAAGGTTTAAACCTGATCATAATTTTGGTTTCATGCGTGATTCTTTCGTAGAAAAATCTTTATTTTTATCTGATATTCTTACTACTTGAGAACTTGTTAACATGTTAATTTGCATCCTCAGAAAGATGTACTGATTTTGCATTTTACTGCATGTCTCTCTTTCTTCCACCTCAAAATATCTGGAATAAACTGATTGATTGATAATGCAGATATTAACTGTGCCTTTGGTTGGCTTGATTTTCCACTTTCGAACTGCATTTGTAAATTGATTATACCTGAAATATATTAACTTAAATATTAACTTTACATTGTTTTCTTCAAAATTTAAGATCAGATAATCAAGCTCGTTTAAATGGGATGTACAGTTTAAATATAAACATCTTAGACAATGTTTAGTACCACCTCATGGCAAAGTACTCTGTTGAATACATGTACAGGTTTAATGGATTTCTAGCTCGATAGGTATTTTGGAATTTTAAAAAGTACCTTAGAGCTTTGATCTCTAAGAATAATTAGATATAGAGTAACCATTATATTTTGTAATACTAATTTTGTAATAAACACACATATCATTAGCCCATTCCTATAATGACAGAATGTCCAGAGTTTATAATTGGTTTTTATCGACTATGTACATGTTTACATTTAAAACGAAGATCCATTTGTCGCTCTCAATGACAGCTGAATACATGACTGTATCAATAAATTACAAATGAGAAGGACAGATAGAGAAGCTTAAGATTGAATTAAGATTGATTTTATCTTTAAAGAATTACTTTATTCATTAAACAAATCGTCTGGTATTATCGTTGACGCGTGTAGAACATTTCTCTAGCATCTCAAAGATACGAGGGCTGTTCAATAAAAAATGTCCTTTGTGCTCGGAAAGAAGCAAAAAAAAAAAAAACTTCAATCCGAGGCCTTTCTTATATTCTGCATGATTTCGGGCGTTTCAACGGATCATCGCTTTCTGTAAACATATAGTGTAGTAACTTTAAGTCGTTCTTATATAGTTGCAGAAGTAAAAGAAGAATATCGATATCAGAACTAGTTTGACAAAGGCATGTCTCCAACTCACAGATCCATAATTAAAAACACCTTTTTCATCCTTTTACTGAATACAATGATGGCAGTACCTTGGCATCAGTAGTTTTTAATGCAATTTAGCTTCGATCATTTTAAATGTTGCTGCATTACGTCGACTTTTATCAATTTTATTGAAGTTGTGACATTACTTCTGGATCAGCCCTCGTACATCCTACGTTTCTTTTATCAATTTCCAGATCTAGAAGGAGGACAGGAAAATGTCAGTCTAGCATTGTACTGATCTCAGTGAGACTAAATTTGATTATGTTGAATATATATAGTTGCGTAAAATGATTACGTATTCCGTTCTTTTGACTAAAGTGTTTAAAGAAATACCAATAGAAATACAGGTCGCACCTTGAACATATACTAGGGTTTATTATTGCAGAATTGAAATTTAAATGTTTTGGCTTGATGTTATAATACTGACTTTTTATAATAAATAAAATAAATCATATTGTATATTGTATTACACGACACTACAATTTAAATACAAATTCGGTAAATGGCTTTGGGATAAATTCTTGTTCACTATTTAAAAGGGGATAAACTTTAAAGAAACCGGATAAAAATATGAAATAATATATTTTTAAATTTCTATAGTACATTCTATAGTAAATTTTATTTTAAAATTGATAGTAAAATCAAAGGTGGTATTAAAGTGTGTTCGACAAAAGCCAACAAGTTTTATAACATCTCTTATGTGCATTTGGTAATTAAATTAAGTAATTGTAAAGTGAAGGTGAATAGATTAAATTTATAGATTGTACTTTAAATAAAAGAAGATAGTGATGCTTAGCTTAATTAATTGATTGTATTTCCAATTACTAAGCTATTTCAAAAAATCTTTCCGGTAAATTATGGGTCGACTTTGTTTCTAAAATATTTTGCAAAGCCACTTTTTTTATTTTCAATCGTATTATTTATCATTTTAAATCCTCTATATAAAATGTGATATATCTGATATTTTTGTGATGGTTTCGGTCGATCACAGTTTATTCAATATAGCTTCTTACATGTATCAATCTTTCAGCACATGATAAGAGCATTATTCAGCAGAATTTTTTTCTTATAATGCACACATTTTCATTGTATTCGGTAACATAAATTTACATTATTTTTCTTATGTGTATGCATTTCAATTTGAAGTACACTTACGTTACGTTATTGTCCATTTATGTTTCGGAAAGCAACAAAAATATTCAAGTCATATCGAATTCATAAAGTGCAATTTACCTTCATACCTGCATACCAGCATACCAGCATACCAGCACAGTTTCTTTCAGCAAATACAATTTGGCATTGAGTCTAATGCTTTATACAAATTGTTAATCCATTAATATTTCCATTTCTATTTTTTTTTCTATGTAATAACTCTTAGAAATTTAGCAGAGTTGATTTCTTGACAATTCTACCGGAATGTAAAATTAGGCAGGTCAGCAGTTAAGAAGGCCTAATATGCATGCAAATCTCGTGCGCATCTGTCTCTGTGTCTGACGCTAAGGAGGCCAAATATGCATGTAAATCTCGTGTGGCTGCCTTTGTGTTTGACGTCAGTGGGCGAGGACTATTGAAATTGGCATGGGAGTCCTCGTGTAATTTAGGTGTAAATTTTTAAAGTCTAAATCTACAATTTTATTTCACAATGAAAGGGAAGTATAAGGAATCACTGTCTAGTAAGTATAGTATGCCAGGGACATCGAGGATAGTGGGAAACATGTGATAATTTATGCATAACCGGCTTCGCCCGTTATCCAAATTATCCCATGTTTCCCACTATCGTTGATGCCCTGGCATACTATACTATCTACACAGTGATTCCTTAAATTACACAATGAATTAACTACAGATTCTACGTTATTTCCCGATTTTGACAAGGAACACACAGCGGGTGTGAGCAGTTGACAGGGAGTGCTCACTCCTCAATCGTACCTGATCCCACCTATTTTGGAGGTCCATGTTTGCTCTGCTCTTATTTCGAGTTTGTTTGTTTGTTTGTTTGTTTGTTTGTTTGTTTTTTGTTTGTTTAGGTGTTTGTTGTTGTTGTTGTTTTTTTGTTTTTTTTTGTTTTTTTTTTTTTTTTTTGGGGGGGGGGGGGTTGAGATTGATTACTGTTCTTTGTCTTTATATACTGTACATAATTTGGTGTATTCAAAATTTAGCACAATTATTGGGTATTGACTGAAAATTGTTGGCGTTTTCATGAATTAGCGCTACACACTAAGGCACTGTATATTGTATTTATATATGTTTCCTTCGCGGTATTCATGAATTAGCGCATATCGATAACCGCGCCAAAGACGCTATTAAAATTTAAGTACACATACTACGGCGCCGCTGGAGGGCCAGGTAAAAAAATATTTTTATTTGTTCGGACAAATTAGAAATTCGTTCGGACAAATAAGTTATTTGTTCGGACAAATTAGATATTCGTTCGGACAAATTAGAAATTCGTTCGGACGGATTAGTTATTTGTTCGGACGAATTAGATATTCGTTCGGACGAATTAGTTATTTGTTCGGACGAGTTAGATATTCGTTCGGACAAATTCGATGTTTGCACTTGTAAAGAGAGATATATAATTTGTCTATTGAGGAAGATTCATCCCTTTTTAATACATAAATAGCTCTTAGGACCATGAAATACACACGTTGCAACTAGACATGTGCCATTAAAGTCGGTATGTTGATTGTAAATATTCGGAAATAATGGTTCTATGTCGGTATATATTATAGGCCTAAAGTCTGCCATTCTAAAAGTATATTATCTGACCCCACTAGTAAATTCAAAGGGTCAGTTACTTCTTATCAAACATATTTTCACTCCCATCCCTGACACACTCATAAGATTTGTCATAAACATCATCTGGTTCTACCAGACCAACTTTTGCTGGTGGTGTTAAATTGGTAACACTGGGGTGCAAGTGGTCAGATACCGCTTCATTGAAAAGATGAGATCCACTCCTCAAGGTTTTATTCATACTGCAGGAAACGGGAAAAAATTGGCATTGAAAAAGTAAGCCCCCCTCTCCCCCACGAAATAGGACTGTCAACTTTGGGCAACTTTTCCTGTGTCCCTTTTTTTTTTGCTTGTCAACTTTTCAGGTAAGTATTTTTTTCTCAGCCCCCCCCCCCCCTTTCAAAAACGTTGCTACGTGGCTGTATTGTATTTTATTAAATAAACTTCGGACTCAAAATACGAAGCCTCTCATTCGATGGGTCTTAATTTTTTAAGGTGGGGCTTACTTGCTAGAACATTTGCAGTTTTGCTTCTATACATGTACAAAAAAAAGAGGGAATCTCATAAGTCCATCTGCAATGGATTCTTTCTAAGATCGTTAAAAACTATTATCTATATAAATTTTATTTTATATTTAAATATCAGAAAAGCGCATGAATTAAAACATGCAGGTATAATATTGACCAAATTAAACACACGTCCCTTTCCGGGAAAAGGATAAAAAAAAAAATAGATGAATACATGTACGTTCCTAGAAAGTGCAGCTAAATTTAAAAACACATCAAAATTTAATACAAGTTAAGCTTCTCAATGATTAAGACAATCGATCGTTTTTAAATAGGGGAGGGGGGATTGTTACTTGAAAATATTTTGACATTCATTCATTCATGATTTATTTTCCCCATAAAAGGGGTTGGTTTCATAATTCCCCTTTCTAGTGAGTCATTGGCCTCTCAAACCTTCGAACTGGTATTCAACTGTAAAAGCCTATAAACAAAATTAAGAAATGCTGAAAGTGAAAATAAATAGTTTGTTCGACTACATGTACCTCTCCAATAAGGGGAGGGGGCTATAATTATGCTCTGTAAATTAATGGACTAGGGAATATACCAGATTGACCGGTTGACATCTTAATTCTGTCATGTTGTAAATTTTGAATTTACCGGGTGGCAGTAAATACAAAATTTACAAGTAGTTGTCATGTTGTAAATTTTGTATTTACTGCCACGCGGTAAATTCAAAATTTACAACATGACAATTCACCGGCTCGCGAGTCAGAGGAACAACTTGAGATCAATACGAACAGGTTCATTTTTGTGAAGTTTTTTTAATTCACAAACAGGAATATTTAATTAAAAACTCAGTGAGGACCTTTTTTCATTTTATACACCGCATATGTACCAGATTGATTGATTGAATATTTTACGCCGAATCGGCAATATTTCAGCCACATATCGGCGACATGTATAAGAAATGTATTTCAAAAATCATTTACATGTCATGATTAATTTAATAAATGCAGGGTAGTGAATATGTACATAAAAATTATAAGAGAGAGATCAACGTTAAAACGACTTATCTTCAAAATATTTATTGATAATGTTGTTCATTAAAGTTATTTTGAAAAGAATCAAAATAAAATGGACGTATTGGTGCAAATCGCACATTAATCGCGGTGTCCTGACATATTTGTCCGAACAAATTTCTAATTCGTCCGAACGAATTTCTAATTTGTCCGAACGCATATCTAATTCGTCCGAGCAAATAACTAATTCGTCCGAACGAATTTCTAATTTGTCCGAACAAATAACTTATTTGTCCGAACAAATTTCTAATTCGTCCGAACGAATATCTAATTCGTCCGAACGAATTCCTAATTTGACCGAACGAATATCTAATTCGTCCGAACAAATAACTAATTCGTCCGAACGATTTTTTTTCATTTTATACACCGCATATGTACCAGATTGATTGATTGAATATTTTACGCCGAATCGGCAATATTTCAGCCACATATCGGCGACATATGTATTAGAAATGTATTTCAAAAATCATTTACATGTCATGATTAATTTAATAAATGCAGGGTAGTGAATATGTACATAAAAATTATAAGAGAGAGATCAACGTTAAAACGACTTATCTTCAAAATATTTATTGAATGTTGTTCATTAAAGTTATTTTGCAAAGAATCAAAATAAAATGGACGTATTGGTGCAAATCGCACATTAATCGCGGTGTCCTGACATATTTGTCCGAACAAATTTCTAATTCGTCCGAACGAATTTCTAATTTGTCCGAACGAATATCTAATTCGTCCGAGCAAATAACTAATTCGTCCGAACGAATTTCTAATTTGTCCGAACAAATAACTTATTTGTCCGAACAAATTTCTAATTCGTCCGAACGAATATTAATTTTTGAACGAATTCCTAATTTGACCGAACGAATATCTAATTCGTCCGAACAAATAACTAATTCGTCCGAACGAATTTCTTATTTGTCCGAACAAATATCTAATTTGTCCGAACAAATAACTTATTTGTCCGAACAAATTTCTAATTCGTCCAAACGAATATCTAATTCGTCCGAACAAATAACTTATTCGTCCGAACGAATTCCTAATTTGACCGAACGAATATCTAATTCGTCCGAACAAATAACTAATTCGTCCGAACGAATTTCTTATTTGTCCGAACAAATATCTAATTCGTCCGAACGAATTTCTTATTTGTCCGAACAAATAAATATATTTTTTTTTTACCTGGCCCTCCAGCGGCGCCGTAACATACAGTATCTCATGTAGAAAAAAATGTAAATTTAGATTGAAATACGAAGGAAAGGTTTACAAGCTTATTTCTAGACATTTCGTGATGTCGACATTATGATTCCCTGTCGATCTTGGCAAGGTTCCTGGATTCTGTACAGATTTTCTTGTTTAATCCTCTGATGCTGTAAAGTATTCCATTCATATAAAAATTAGATTGTCAAGAATAGCAGACATTCTTCCTTCTTAGTCTACTTAGAAATTGCAGGCAAGTCTGTCAAATTCCCAGTATATTAATTACGTCAGTTCAGTAGCCATGGTTTCTATTGTCTCAAAAGACGATTAAGATTGTTTAAGTTAGTTGACTGTATTATATAACTTTCACGCGTGTTAAAAATTTTATGTTTCATAGAAAACTAATAACATTTTCCCATGACTTTGCGGTCATAGTTTATCACTTACACTTAAGTGCAAGTGGATTCTAGTTAATGAAGTATATACATGTACAACGCATTATGCACATCAGTGGCCGCCATATTTGTTCAGATTAACAATGATGCATTCCATAAATGGGATTTTTATGTGGAGAGAAATCTGTTAGATCATTAGTCAGGCTAAAAGGTGATGCATAATTACGACTGATGACACTTAATGCAAACGTTTGAAGCTATCGAACTTACCAGATTCCTCTCTAGCTGAATAAGACAGAATCGGGGAATCGCCTTCAGTATATCATAGACGACGTTTCCTAAAATTATTGGACAAAGTGTGTCGACAATGAGAAGTTGGCAAGTAGCAGTAGGAAATCTTACTACGGAAAATGGAACTGACGACTTACAAAAACGGTACAACTTAGAAATGTTAAACGCCCGAATTCCAAGCATGACCATTTTAGGGACACTAATTTTCATCGGAGTTATAGGAAATTTGGTTGTGATATACATATACAGGAAGAAACTACATACTCAACCTGAGCTGTGGTATTTTATTCCATGGTTGGCATTTTTTGATTTTATTGCTACTATTTTAGGTGCGTCTCTAGCACTTATCCAGGACATGTTCTCTTTAAATTTTCCATCACTGTATTTGTGTAAAATTATGTGGTTTAGTGTCATTATTTCTACCACTTCTGGGGCAGCGTGTCTTTTGATAATTGCTGTTCAAAGATATATTTATGTATTTAATAAGCCGTCTATGGCTCTAAAATGGAGACGAATTTCCATTCTGATGACTACGCTATTTTCCATTCTAATATCGTTACCAGTTTTCTATGTTGTGGATTTGAGAAAAATTTCTTTCCAGGGATTGAAAGGCGAAGTTTGTGGTGACTCAAAAGACAACAGGAAACTGACACTCAAATATTCATACTTTCACGGCCTTCTATTTATTGCGTGCATTAATATAGTTGTGATTACTATTTTATATGTGAAAATTGGCATCAAAACCTATCAGCTATTAAAACCAAGAAATGAAAGTCGACATTCCAGGGAATATCGGAGAAGAGTAGGGCTCAATTTTACTCTGATGTATATTGTTGTGTTTATTGTTTATACTGCCTCATATTTACCCACGATTGTAATTATCCTATTAGCAGAACAGACAAAAACAGACATTTTTCATAACATTGACAACAAAGTCAAATTAAACAGCGTACTTGTCGCGCATCGAATGTTTCTATTTAGCCATGTCTTAAATCCATTCATATTTTTTCTCTTCCATGCTAAATTCCGAAAGGCAGTTAAAAAAATGTTTACTGTTCGATGTTCTAATAATATACATGAGAGAAATTACATGTAGTATTATTCATGTTATTTATCGATTGGTTGTATTTATATGAATATTTTATTTTCCGTGGATTGAAAAAATTAAATAGATAACTACATTTCTTCGATATTCCGTAATTGACGACTTTAATGCAACAAAAAAGAATGACAAGAAAGCAATAGAGTGAAGCAAGTTTATTTACTGTCAGATTTTGGTTTCCAATAACCGGTTGACTAATTCAGGATCAAATTAAAACGGGAGAAAAGAAGGAAATCCTCCTTAAAGATGCTTCCTCTGATATCAAGTGTTTTTTCATTGTATATTAAAAAATATAAACAAATTTGCATAGGCATTGAAGGAAAACTCTGTCTTGTTATTATTATTATGATAATTATTCCGAATAATTATTCCGAATAATTAATTACAAAATATTGTCAATTTAATCTAGTAAAAAAGTTTTTTTTTATTAAATGATTTATTTCTGTCTGTATTAACGGATAAAGGTTTACTTAGATGAAATATTCTCTGTAGTTGGTGTACAAAAAAGAGCAAGAAAGCTTACATAAAATCGTCTGTTTTAAAAGTTAAATTAGAATCAATCGATTACATAAAGATTTATCTTTGGAAAATCAGTTTATGTTCCAAAACTAAAACATTAATATAATAAAAACGAAAAGGAAACAATCCTAAATAAAGTACTCGGTAAAAGAGTCAACCCTTAAAATTACCAAAACAGGATAGATAAAAATGATGATTGCCAAGAATATTAGAATTGGTAAATGTTATCAGAAAGATCGTCCAAGTTACGCAGTGGTTACAGGGTTTCCTCCTGAGACGCAGAGTAAGAAATTGAACTTTAAGTCGCGAGTTCAGATCTCACTGTGGGACGTGGAGACCGCGGTTCTTCAGATGAAAACCGTATGTATAAATTGAAGTTTCGTGTCATAATAGCCAAAATGCCAGGTAGATATTTAAGGAATAACTGTTTTATTTTTCGATTTCATGATGTGATCAATCGATTGGGTTGCGTGATAATTTGCATAAACGCCGAAGGCGTTTATGCATAAAATTATCACGCAATCCAATCGATTGATCATCTTCATGAAATTGAAAAATCTGACAGTTATTCCTTATATTTAAATGCTTTGATTCCGCCAATCCACTTGCTCTAAACCCTGCTTCTGTCTAGCTGTTTGTTCCACCCTGCACATGGATTTTTTTGGAACCACGCCAATACATTGATGGGAAAATAAAGTACATTTACAATTTGTAATTTTATCTCGGACAAAGACATTGGAAATGTAAATATTAAAATTTGCAACACTCCAACATCTTAGAATGAGTATAAAATTCTCTATAAATGACGCGTTAAACAAAAAAATAACAAAGCTATTGGAGAGATAAATTAAAAGATTCTTCTTTCTGATGTTCACGTTTTCCATGCTTATGATTTGATTTCTTTAACTGGACTTTTGAACATTATACAGTGCACTTTAGCATCAATTCAGATTAATCTAGTATACATTGATAGTCTAAAGGTAAGAGAAAATCAATGGAATGTGGGTGGATTAAAATAATAAATGTATTTTTTTCGTGTTTACTTTATATCTTCGCCATTTGCACCTAAAGAGAATTCAGGTGTTAAAAGCTCATTAAGAAACCGATGTTTCAATGTACAAGAATAGAATAAATTCAGGAAAAAACTCTCTTTTATCAATTTTGATCAAAGTTAATTAAATAAGGTGGTGAAAACAAGATTCTTTGATTTGACCTAGTATTTTCAGCTCTGAAGAAAGGTCTGTTATCACAGATGTAAATTGAAAACATATATAACATAATTGTATAACATTAAGATTTTTTAAATAAAAATATTTGTAAGAAATAAATGCGCATTTGTTGTAGTTAAGCCGTGTAAAATTTGTTGGCGGTATATCTTGTACATCAAACAGTAGAACTTTAAACATTCATTGCCATTAATAAATGCCAGAAGGAAGTTGTTAGATCTCATGAAGCTGAGCATATGTAAAGGGTAAAAATAAAAAAAAACAGTGGTCTATCTTTAAAAAAGTTCCAGAAACAATACAAATAAATATGAAAAGGGAATAAAACAAGGACCCGTGGAAATTCCAGACCTGGGATCGGGTCAGGTGATTAGGTGGAGTGATTTGTTGATCGATCAGTCACACCTGGCGTGAGACCTATTCATGAATCACATGAACCATGTATACGAAATTAACCAAAGTAACACCCAAGGATACGTACACTTAAATATTGATAATATTTGCTAACAAGGTCAGTATAATGACTATAAAATTTACGAAATGCATACTTTTAACTAAGGTGTTAAAATCCCGGTAACATCAACTTATCTGTGAGTAGCCTGTCTCGCTTTAAAGATTGCTCGTATTCAGAGCAAGCCCTTCAGTGGGGGATAAGTTGGGAGACATAACATTAAAAGCGGGTGATTATCTGAAAGAATTGCACAATAGTTATACCGGTATTAAAACCCCCCGTCAATCCCTCTACCTTATCAATTTACTTTTATAACTCGTTTGAACGTACATCAACAGAAATTGAGATGTAAATTGATTCAAAGTTCACTGATTTATATTCACCTCAAAACCTCCTGTTGATTTAAAATTGACGGAAGTTCAAATATCATCAATTATAATACCCTAGTTTTCCCAATACAAAGTCTTCTTGTTAGTCAAACAAAGAAAAGTAATATAAATTTGCATTTCTCTTTAGTTGAGAGTTCTGAATCTTCTTCTAACTGAAACAAGAATACAAAACCTTTACGATTTAAGGGACAGTGAAAACTGCACAAAGAATCTATTTCAAGGAATCCTTCAGATATTTAAAAGATTACCTTAAAGAATGCATTTTTTACCACACCTGAGCACAATAACATCAGTGCTCACAAGCAACCAATCAACCCCTGTGATCATGAATAACCAGTTTACCTTAATGATTATAAACAATCCGTCAACATCTACAGGTACATCTAACCAAACATCTTTGCAAGACTGGAACAACAATGTGAAAGAAAGGCTTTTCTTCAACACCATTTTGCTGTGGATTTACTGTATAGTCGGTATACTTGGAAACATAGTACAGTAGTTATTTTCTTTTATACATTTCGAATAAAAGGGAAAATGGAGGACCGGTTTCTGATCCCCCACCTCGCTTTCTTTGATCTTTTGGCAACTCTTATGACCACCGTCGACAAAACAGTCGAAAACGTATTTCCAGTCGACTATCCGAGCAAAAGTCTTTGCCAGATATTGAACTTTTCCAGCCGTGTGTTTTCAGCAACGGGAGATGGAATACTTTTGCTTATTGCCTTTCAAAGATATCACCGAATCTGCAGACCATTTAATTCAAAATTGTACTTTTTTGAAAACCGGATAAATGTGATTCTCGTTTTTCTGGCAGCTGTTGTGTTGAATTTGCCAGTATTTATGTTTTATGAATTGCATCAAGTGCACCATCATGGTACTGGCATACTTGGTCATCGATGTGACCATATTCATCATAACAGTCATTTCTCTGATTATATGACAAGTTATGATGTTTTGGTTTTTGCAATGATCGTAGCTGCTATGTTGGTGATCAGTATCCTTTACATTTCTATCGCTAGGAAAATAAAGACGAGTGCCAAGAAAATCATCGACTGCAAGAGACAATCCGTACATTTCAGTTGAACGACGTACTCAAATACAGTTACATCGACTTCTAGGAAACAGATTGATGCGCGTAAGACTGATCTGAATCTTGACACAAGTTTGGCTTTCCAGAAAGCCTGAAATGTCATCTCTTTGGTATCAATAATGTCAAAGAAATAAAACAGAAAGGGAGATATTTTAATGCAATGAATATATGGATTATTACACCTGAAGTTCCCAAATGACTTACGGTATTCAGCAAACTCCACAGTAAAGTACGCAGTTTCTTTTGGCAGCAGTATGTATATGGAAAGCATGGACGTCTGCGAGAGCACCCAAGGCGATTTTTCGTGAAATTTCATTCTAGCGGTCTTTGTGGTTCTGGGTGTTACTGTTTACAATTTACTTAAATTCAAATACTTTCTTTGAACTATATTTTCTTAACACAATCCGGAATTATCAACAATAATTATCATTCATTTAAAAGCAGCTAATCATTTAAGTTTGACAGGAATTAATTTAATAAATCCAATTACAGACTAAAAAATTAACATAAAATTAGCGTTGACCACTCCATTCATTTTTTGCAGAATCTACTTGTAAGCTTGTTCTTTTGTGCGAGAACCAGTTTTCGCTTCCCGTCAACAAATCTATATATAGAAATCACGTCATTGTCAATTCTCCTTGTGGCTTACCCATTTAATAAGGCATAGTAAATCAATGTATATACGACACACCGAAACTAGAGATATTTATAAGCATCGTACTTCTTTTCTAAATTTTCCTTGGCTTTCAAATAGGCCTAAACCGAAAGTAGATCACACACTCCTAAGCTAGTTCTTCTAAAAGAAAACCAGTTTACAGGCTACTTGGAACTATGTAAAACATCGAGGACTCCCGAAAGATTAATGGAGGCTTACACTAGGACTTCACTTCCGGCATACAATCTTAATGTGTCATCTCCCGAGGGAGATGACAAATATATTCTCAGAGGAAAATGCTCAGTTCGTTACAAGCAGGCAAATTTCTTACGCCAACGACACAGGGCGGTTTGCCTCATTTAGCGTCTCATTCCGTAACAGAAACCGATCCAACCGCTTCTCTTACATGTTTATGACCATTGCACTCTTGTTTATCTTTACTTATATGCCTTCAAACATTCTTAAAATGTGCGAACTTTCGCATCCTGAATTATGGCTTGAACTTCAAAATTGGAAACTGCATATTTATTTATTTATTCGTCAACTTTATATTCTGAATCACGTGATAAATCCCTTTGTATACGGTCTTTTTGATGCAGAATTTCGACTCAGTTTAGTGCGCTTCGTTGAATGTTCTAAGCACTAGCTATTACACATAATATATTGTTATATTCAACGCATTTATAAATGATTATAATGCATGTATTCATGTCATCAGCTTATTTAGTATACTCATATTGATATATTTTCTCCATTGCAAAGGCACATTGTCAAAGAGCTTGTCACTTTTTCAAAAACCTTATACATTCTACGTCTGGTCACCCAAATTATACTCACAATGCACATTAATTCTGAAAATTAAATTCTTCAAAATCACATGTCAGTGTTTATTATTAATACTTTTATCTGTACTGTATTCATAAGCATAATTAAAATTCTTACAAACAGAGTTACCTTGTTTTTAAATCACTTAAAATTATAAATTGTTTAAAATGTGGAGCTTCAGACTTTTTCTGTTAAAACATATTCTAAAAGTGGCGTAAATCAGATATGGGTTATCAAAAACTCAAAAAAAAAATTCTAAGTTCGTTAAAATTATATCATAACTGACGATTTCCCTGCATTATATTCCGTGTGTTTGAGATAACAGATATCACAGAGCCTGACATATCTGTTTCATGTTCGGATATTGGACTTAGAGACGTTAATGGAAAATCTAACAGCAAAACTCTATAATAAACTTGATAACTCTAACTTTAAAATCGTTCACTTCCATTACTTAATATGTCTTCATTGCCTGCATATGGTTTATATCCCTCAGTAGATTCGATATTCAAGAGCATATTCTACGTATGTACAATTTCCAAAACGAACTAAATGATTGAGTAATTTTAATATCAGAGGCGATGGCTTTTTCAATAAAAAACAATGGTCAGACATTTTCGTATCCCCATTCATATTTAAATGATGCTCGAGTTTTTGATTGACAAACGGTTTGAATACTAGGGATGTGCGATTTTATCGGTATACCGGTATATCACGATTTTTTGTTGCGTGATACGTATCGTGATACTGATACGGAGACCTAAATACCGGTATTTACATACATATTATAAAGTCCAAAAATTTTTCCATTTATTTGTTCAATCTTTCAAATTACAATTATAAAATGTCTAGAAATATTGAAAAAGGTGAAAAGAACGGCATCTTACCATCCAACCATGATTAATTTTATGTAAATGAAAATTTCAAAAAAGTGAAATTTTGTTTTTTTTAGCACATTTTAAAGAAATATAATGACACTTCATTAAAAATCAGTGTAAAAATTGCTTGTAAAAATATCATGATATTATCGTGATATTTTGGGAAAAAAATCGTGATATATCGCGATACAAAATTTTTGGCGATACCCATCCCTATTGAATACTGTTGGAAGAATGCTTATTCCTCCAAAGCACCTGTTCCGATCACCTTTGGCATTTCAAGGAGTTAATTTTACCAGTAATTGCCTTCTAAGCATATTTGATTTATTTATAGATTATTGATATCGACAGTCTTTTGTTTTCAACTCGGTCTTTAATTTAGGTCTACAAAATTTTACTCAGATGATTTGATATTTAATTTTTCGATCTTCCAGCACGAAACAAGAAAACGCGCCCCAAAGTGTGGTACATATATACAGATATTCTAAAATCATTTTATGACTGAAATTGTCTAGAGAGTGAGTATGAAATACACAAAGATAAGCTCAACAATTGAACAAAGCACTGAGAGTAACAATAATGTTTTTATACTGTATTGTTTATGAATATTTAACTTGTGATGGACAATATAGCTATTTAATTGAGTCAGCTGATACTCGTATATAAATGACCGTTTCATTATTTTTTATCTTGAACTTTTAAACCTTGTGTGGATATTTTAAGACTTCACAATAAGCACTGTTCTAATTATTTCAAATAAAGATTGGAGTTCATTTTATACTACGACAACTTATTGTAATCATAATGATTTATATCATAAATGATTATAATCATAACAAAAATTGCATTTAAACAATTTCAACGTGGATTTAATCTTTTTAATTAACATAAAGATAGAAATAATTATAAGTCCCGATCAAATCATAAAAGCTTTTAAGGGGGAAAAGGGAATGAAATGAACGTTCTCAATACTGTTCATATAACAAGCATAATACATGGTGTCGATTATAAAGATGAAAATTACATTTATGTTCTCCAGTGTAATTTAACTAATTTTACAAGTTCACTGAAGCTAGTTTTTTGCACACACTTCTAAATTTATGTAGACCCTATCACATCCATATTAAGGTAACACAAACACAAAGTTTGATGGATGAATTTGTCATTTATTATACATGTATAAATGACGAAAGATAATCAAAAGATACATCAGATAAAGGGGAAATCACTCTTGAAAAAATGTGTAAATTTGTACAAAACATTAGTTGATCTCCCCAGTGTAACATATTACATCAAGAAAATCCAAATAAACAATCCAGAATGTAAAAAATAACAATCAGCAAAAATGGTGGCAGACAAAAACTGCCAAAGTACAAGCATGCAATGTTTGTACATACTGCCACCCAAAGTGAACTTGTATAACGAGGACATACATTATAACCAGTTTTCCTATTACATGCATAATTAGAAATCAACTTAAAATCACTGAGTACTAATAATTTTGCACATTCAAATCTGACTATTTCATGATGTACTTGATCAACTCAGAGGTAGGCACATTTTTTCTTCGGTAACAATGGCATCACCAAGGTTATATAAATTAGAATTACATTACTTCTTATATATGCATCTGCAATAATATATACTATGTAAAAGTAAAAACTATTCATTTTTCCCATTTGCATTGTACCGGGTATAATGTTTCATTTGTATTATAAATATCTTATTTGTATTGTCTATTTGTATATTAGTTTGATTGATTGATTGATTGTATACTGTTTAACGTCCCTCTCCAGAATATTTCACTGATATGGAGACGTCACCATTGCCGGTGAACGGCTGCAAAATTTAGGCCTATGCTCGGTACTCACGGCCTTTGAGCAGGGAGGGATCTTTATCGTGCCACACCTGCTTTGACACGGGGCCTCAGTTTATACGGTCTAATCCGAAGGACCGCCCCATTTAGTCGCCTTTTACGACAAGCAAGGGGGTACTGAGGACCTATTCTAACCCGGATCCCCACGGGGTGTATATTAGTTTGTTTTTAGTTTTTTGTTGTTTTTTTTTTCAATGGTATCGCATCAATTTATATTCTATAATTTTCTGTGAGCATTGTATAATTTTTTAAACTGTATTCTGTATTTTTTATTTGTGTTTTATATAATCCAACATAGATTTCTACAACACTTAAACTTTTACTGTACTGTGGCACAAGACCAACGCCAATTGCCTATGTACTGATACATCCAAACAGATATACGTACGTACATGTGCAGTACATGAGTGTAGAACACAGTAATAAGTCAAGTGTTCTACTTAACGATGCAACTTAGGTGAACAGTGTCTTCTAAGCATATTTGTGGCGTTTATTTTCTTTTATCTCACCCTTTTTATGACAGGCATATCAGTGCCTGCTTTATACTATGTTTAATATTATGGGGTCAGATTGCATAATATGATATCAAATTTTTGTGTTCATTAGAAGTTTTTTTCTAGTCTCTTCTGGCCCCCATGATATGTATATTTTTGTTTTGTGTCGTTTACTTTAATAAATGACATTTTTGTTTCTTCACTATCAATACTGCTATTATTTAATTCTTTTTAAACCATCTTCGAACTGGCAAAATAATAAATGAACATAATATCATATTTGTTTTGTTTGTAGACTTTATTGGTATTGATAATTATTAGTTTGTGTTCAATTCGATCTTTCATTTAGGTCCACAATTAAAATTTTACTCAAATGATTTTGATATTAAATTTATCAAACTTCTAACACGAAAGAAGAAAATGGGCTCCAAAGTGTGGTATTTATATACAGATAATCTAAAATCATTTTTAATGTCTAAAATTGTCTAGATAATGAAGATGAAGCACAAACGGATAACCTCAAAAACTGAACAAAGCATTGAGAGTGACAATAAGGTGTTTATATTGTTTGTTAATATTTAACTTGTGAAGGACAATGTAGCTATTTATTTAAGTTAGCTGATACTCGTTTATAAATGATCATTTCATTATTTTCTACCTTGAACTTTTAAACATTGTGTCGATATTTTAGGACGTCACAGTAAGCGTTGTTCTAATCATTTGGAATAGAGATTGGATTTCATACCAAGGCAACTTATTGTAATCATAATTATTTTTTTTATCATATATGTTTGTAATCATAAAGAAAATTGATCATGAAACTTTTCTTTGTTTACATTTGAACAATTTCAAGGTGGATTTCATGTTTTAAAGTAACATAAAGATAGAAATAATTATAAGTCACGATCAAATCATTAAAGCATTTAAGGGGGAAGCTTAGGGAGTGAAATGAACGTTCTCGATATTGTTCATACATGTAACACCCCTACCTAATGCCTAGGTCACATTTCCCGGCCGGTAGCCGTAGACCGGTGGTAATCGGTGGTAATCCGTGGTGTTAACGATGCCCCAACATTGGTACACATCGGCCAAGTAGTCCTAAAAGTATCAGTCACATTATCCAGCGATGTGCATACGATGGGCAACCAATGCGTTTTATGAGAAAAATGGTGTGGTTGCCGGCCGGACTTACAAAGGCCCAGCGATGCATTGCTAATCATAAAACGATGTTCCAGGATAATCGGCCGATGTATATTACATCGCTCATACATTGGTGAACATCGTTCGTACATCGGTCGACTACGGGCCAGTGTTTGGTCGAACATCGGACGATGATCGTTTGTAATCCGTTGAACATCACTAAACTCCCCGATGACCTCAGATTCAACGGATATTGGACGATGCTCGGCTATACATCGGCCGATTCTTGAAAAGTGTGTTAATGATGGGTTGCCGATGAGGAGCGATGTGAGGCATCGTTGGAGACATCGCTGAATTTTAACTACAAATTATTTTTTCCCCACCGATTCGCAAAATGGCCTCAGACACCGTCCGATCATTAGTAATACGCCATTTTCATCAAAAAACGCATCGGTTTCTCATCGTATACCCCATCGCTGGATAATGTGACTTATACTTTAGGTGGAGATTGAAATACATGGTGTCGATTCTAAAGATGAAAATTACATTACTTCATATATGCATCTACAATAATATAACACTATGTAAAAAGCATAAAATATTCATTTTTCCCCATTTGCATTGTACCTGTTATAATGTTTTATTTGTATTATAAACATTTTTATTTGTATTGTCTATTTGTATATTAGTCTAGTTTTTTTTTCAATTCTATCGCATCAAGTTATATTCTAAAATTTTCGATTTGCATTGAATTTTTCACCTGTATTCTGTAATTTCAATTTGTATTCTACAATACAACATAGATTTCTATAACATTTGAACTTTTACTATGAGACAAGGCGAACCATGCTTACGCGAAGTGCCAAAATAAATATATGTAGTGATATATACATGTATCTATGTACTTTATGTATCAACTTCCAAACATACATACGTATAGTACAGGAGTACTAGTGTAATGTATAAATAAGTCAAGTGTTTCACTCAACGATGCAGTTTGGCGGAACAGAATAACTGTCTTCTTAGAAAAAAAAAATACAAATATTCGTGTCATTAGTCATATACTTATTTGACATTTATATATCATTCTTGGGTATTACAAAAAAAAACAAGCTCGTTTGTAGGACATATTAATATCCCAGAGCACTTAGATTGAATTCTACCATTGTATTTAGAATCAATTCATCGGAATAATATTTACATTATATTATTGATTCTTTATAAAACTTAGTCCCAATACAAATATAGAAATTAATTGAATTAATTTTTCCATATAATTTTCCTTTTTTATTACATTCTGTCAAAATAAGAAGAAATTTGTTTTTTAAAACAATAAAGCTAGTGATACCTTATGCAGCTCTTTATTTCTCTCCTTCAATCTTTGTAGCCATGTCTGACAAAATTAGTAATTAAGCGCTTTTAATGTTCTAATGAAAGATAAGTATTCGGCAAGGCATACTATGCAACACGAAGGGAAAAACATTAGGCAAAAATTGCAAAATCACGGAAAAGCTATGAATAAAATTTCAAAACTCAGTCGACAAAAAATCGAACAATTAGTTTTGTAAGCAATATTCATCGGAACTACTCAAATTAAATATTTTTGTTTAACTTAATTTAAAAAATATGTTGGTCATAAGTTTTGAATGACATGCGGTAGGGTTTGAATATTTGCCACAATATGCCATAATAAATAATGACATACTAGTACCCTCCTCTTACATACCAGAGGTGAGGGCCACAATTCTTTGAATTTGTTTTGTTTTTGTTTTTTTTTTTTGGTTGTTGTTGTTTTTTTTTAATTTAATATTAAGAAAACTTGATGATTTTTTCTAAATAGATTAATTAGGTCTTCCGTTTCCAACGAAAGACCGTTATTGTTTTCGTTCGGTTTCTTTTTCCTTATATAATTATTTTTTTCTTACCGATTTTGTGCACGCGAGTTCTCGGAAATGGCTCGGTCGATTTTCACGAAACAATTTTAGATCTGATAGATATGGTCTGAACCTTATTGGAAATTTCTCATATGTACGACCTCACTTCCGGTCGTGAGATATGGACGATTTACTGATTTTCAGAGGGTCAGCTTGTCATACATGATAGCAATCACTCCAAAATGAATGAAGATATTGACTTGAGATTTTCAATGAAGGTAGAAAAAGGATTGCTGAATTGCTTTTTTGAGTTTATCTTTCCAGCGCAAAAGGCGTTGAAGCTCGACTGAGCTCGAAAAATAGGCTCGGAAATATCTCGCAAAATTTAACACGTTTTTTCGGATATCTTTTTACCTGTCAATAATTTATTAAAAGATACATAGTAAAAGTTGTGCAGTATTACATTTTCTTTTATTTGGTATGAAGAAAAGGGGTGTGATCCCTCAAATAAAGACCAAAGAGGGGCCAAAAAACTTTCATCTATAACTCTTTATCAATTGTTTGCTATAAATATTTACTCAGAAGCAAAAATGTTTATCATGACAATCTGCATCAATGCATTGTAAATTTTTGATAATTTATTACGTAATAAGGGGCCATTGGGGGACAAAATGCTTAATCTTATATCTCCGAAAGGGCAAATATTTTGATAAGCAGTATTGAATAAAAGTTGCTCAGAATTGTCTTTTAAACATAATACAACCATCCTATATATGCAAAAACATCCATAAAAGGATGTAAAGGGATTGCCTATAATTTTTTTCTCTCCTACATAGCTCGAAAACGAAAAGAAATTTCTGGATAGTTGTTGAACAAAAAATCTTTGAAATGAGAAACCTTATCATTGAAATGAAGAAAAGGGGTCTGACCTCTTAAATAAAGGGCAAAGAGGGGCCAAAAGACTTTCACCTGGAACTCTTTTAATTTTTATCTTTCAATTTTTTTGTAATAAGTTACTGAAGCAAAAATGATTATCATAACAATCTGCATCAATGCATTGTAAAATTGTATTCATATGCTACGTAATTAGGGGCCATAAGAGGCCAAAATGCTCAATCTTGGATTCTTTATAGCTCTTATTGATTCTTATTTTAATAAGCGGTATCGAATAAAAGATGTGCAGACTCAAGGATATAAAAGACTGGCCCCTAAATTGTTCTCTCTTACATAGCTCGAAAACGAAAAGAAATATCTGGAAAGTTGTTGAACAAAAAAAATCTTTAAAATTAAAAACCTTATCATTGGATAGGAAGAAAGGGTCTGACCCCTCAAATAAGGGGCCCTTAGGGGCCAAAAGACTTTCATCCATAACTACATGTATTTAATAATTTTATAGAAAGTAAAAGAATTTAATCAAAGGAAAGAAGTCTTGATATCATTATGATCTAACAAAGATCATAGTCAAAATCATATATCTTTTCAAAAAATCGGACGGAAGACCTACTCGTTGCTCGCAACGAGATCTCATCTAGTTTATTTATATATTTATACTACACAGAAAGTGGAATATACTCGTAGGATTAGGATTTTCCCCCTACAGTACACTGCGTGTATAAATTTATTGATTAAATTTCAGGCAAACCAGATGACCAAGGCTCCTTATTTTAAATATGGCCTTCTTGTGACACAAGGCATAATATCGATATAGCATTCATGAGCAAGCGAGACAACCAAAATAATTAATGCCTAGTCTATTAATGCTCCGGAAATTTAATGTGTCAATCAAACTGTCAAATGCAGTTTGAATTAGAACTCCATTATAAATCTTTGGAATAGTCTATTGTTGATTACTTTTTATCCTATAATGTATAAGCTCCAGTTATTTTTAATAAGCAAATCCAACATATTTTCCGGTGGAAAATAATTTACTTGTCATATACATGTACTATTTTTCATCAAAGTACATGTACCTCTTTATCACTTCAACAGTAATTATCTCTGTTGTGATTCTGCTGGGCTAGATATTTGGTCTAACGTCTGTTATATAATAGCAACCGGTAATGATATAACCCCGCTTAATGATACAAATATCATTAAGCGTTGCAATGCATCGCTTAATGTCATAAAATCTTTGCAGAAAAGGTTGACATGCTCATCTGCTTAATGATATAATTCTTTCATTAAGCGGCGATTTAGCATTAGCAGTTGAAAAGGTCAACCATTAATACAATGATTTAATGATATTTGTATCATTAAGCAGTGTTATATAATTAGTGGTTGCTACAACACCCACAGACATCAGACCAACTATCAAGCCCAGCAGAATCTTCACCGAGATTACGTGAGCAGGTGATTCTAGCATAGAAATACCTGTACATTATTACCAGCCACAATGTACACGAGATCAAGCATCTTTCATACAAAGCATTAAAAGAAAGAGAAAACAAAATAATCTTTATAGCATTTTATTACATTGTATATAAATTAGATGGTTTTTAAAACAAAATAAATAAATGAAAGTCCATTGGTAAAGGAAAGCAACTACATAACAACATAATCTATACTAATTCTAGTAAGTTTACTGTAGATATTATTTGTGGTTCACATATCTAAGAAAAAAACAGGGCCCATATACAACAATGCTCACTAGAGAAAATATTACCCCTTTAAAATCTATAGTACTCGAGGATGCTTCCATATAAATATGACAAATCGTGATTTTGCCTTCTTGAGAAGAAGATTTTTCCTATGTATTCTTATGGAAAATCTTTGATCACCCACAGTAGCCAAAAATCACCTCACACAGTAAGGATTTCAACATTCCTGAATATATGTTGTTAGAAAGATTTCACTTAAGTTTCATCTTTTCTGACCCTGTATTTACTTACATGTATGAAAAAATGTCCCCTTTCAATTTTTCTATTAAAAATCAATGATGATAAAAACTACAACTTCATGTACATTCCAAGGACAAATTTCAATCAGAAAAGCTCACAAGACTTTCAGCTCAGGGGAACTAATAATCAAAGTCTTAAAACAGTGCAAAGTTATGTAAAATTGGAATAAAACTAAAATTTTTAAAAATTTTGGCATTATTAGCAAAAAACAAAATTGAATATCGCTAAAAATTAATTGTGTATTATTTGTAATAAATTCTTTACTTAGCACTTTAAAATCGCTAAAATTACTAAAAATAAAATACCAGATTTTAGGTAGATATCGCTAAATTTGCGTCTCGCTAAAATTTCCACTTATACGGTATAAAAAATCCCATGAAAAATTCTGTTAAAAACACAGAAAGGAAGATTTTTCTACCTTAATCATGGTTCTTCATACCAAAGACTTGTTGAAAAGGTTTGTAACTTTTCTACTGTCATTTTAAATACCCTTAGCCCTGGTCAAAGATTTTTTTTTCCATAAAGGTTGATACCATTATTTTTTTAAAACATATATTCAGTGTAAAAAAACATATGAATATGCATTTACATCTACTACATGAAAATTGAGTTTGTTTTTCAACAGCTCTAATAATAATACCCAGTAGCATATTGGCTACATAAAAAAATAAATATCATAAATAATGAACACATGCTTGCATATAAATTATAATACACAATAATCTATAAACATGAAAGATATGTGTACATGATAATAAAGCAATAGGCTGAAAAACCTACTGCTTAGAAGGAAATGATATGGTTTTAATAATATAATTTCTTAAAAATTAAAAATTTGTTAAAAAACAAAATGAAGAAATATTATTTTAAAAAGATTATAACCAAAATAAATTCTTAAATCTACCTGTAATAAGTAATAGACTTTGAAAATTAAAATGCACAGAAACACATCAAACTTGTACAGTCAATTTCTCTCTTGTAAAAAGACTGCTATGTAAAATAGAAATTTTATCATACCAGGATATGAAAATAATAAATATCCTGCATAAAAAAAAGCTCAAACATGCATAACAACAAAATCTTAAAATATTTTATTCAGCTGGTTAATAAATGCGTTATCTCTTGATTCCCTCTTTTCCTTCAATAACATTCAGAACTTTGAGAAACAACATGGCTTGGAAACTTCCATTGACGAGATAGGATGAGTTGTTCTCCTGAAACTTCTCCACCGCTATAACATCTTCTATCTCTAGTTTAGGGGTCTTCTGGCAGAAATCAAAGGTCTTAGTTACAGTGTGGGCAGCATATTGTACCTATAAAAGATATACAAAAATAAATGCATGTATACTTCTAGATATATAAATTTCCCTTTAAGATTTGATTGTAATTATTTTTTTCTGCATTAATAAAAAGTAAATTGATTAAAATGCAATAAGACCAACATCTTAGAAAGTTTTCCAATTCTATAAGCATTTAAATTAATAAACTGATAATCTGATTCATATGAAATTAATTCCTCAAGATTAAACTAGATAATCATAAGAAATAAATTCCAGAAACACAAGACAATTTAGCAATTTTCAGTTTATACATTTAATTTTTATTTCATGAAAACCCTCTCTCTCATGCAAATGAATATACCTGGTTTTTCTTCCCATAAATGACTAGTGTCACTTCTACAGTAACGACTTTAATTTCGTTCAATATTGTTAACAACAAAATTATGTTTTCCGAGGTAGGTTTGATACAGCATGTGGGGTTGAAAGTATCCCTTTGGGAAGAACTCAACATGAAAGGTAGCTTTTACTTGGCCAGTTTTGTTACATTAAGATTTGGTTGTAATTTTTGTCAATTTTGGCCTTGACAATTTTTCAATAAAGGGCAGTAAATTGATAAATATTTCTGTGTGGTTCAACAAAACCAAAATCTTCACTGAAAGTTTTGTATGCTTGTAAAAATTTCTCGCTAAACAGCTGATGATTTTCCTTATACAGATCTGAATGCTCAATGTCAAACAACTGTTTCATATGGAAATATATTCCTTCAAGATTAAACTGGATAACCACTCAAGTTTCTTCCAAGAAACTCTCCACCACTATATCAGAACTCTTCAGGAACTCCTGAACTTCGACCTTATTCAGCATCAGCCAATCAGGGGAGTTCTGCACAATATGGAAGTTGGAGAGGATGAACTTAAAGGTTTCCTCCTGCAGTTGACTATAGCCTGTGATTTTAGCATACTGGTACCAGGATAAAGCTCTGTTGGTGTCTGGAATTCCCTCTCTTGTAGCATGTGCACAGGAATACAGAGTACCTGGTATTTGTCGGCCAAAATTAGAACTGGTAGTACAGTGGCAGTGGTCAGAGTAATGCTTCCACAATACAAATACCTAAGTTAAACAAGAGGCCCATGGGCCTTATAGGTCACCTGAGCATTATTCAACAACTTTCTAGTGATTGAATTTGTTTTAAGCCAGATGCTATAGCATTTACAATTTGGTAATCATAACTATACACTTAGCAGTTCCTTAGTTTGCTTAATACCCATAGGCAGGGTAGGGAAACAAAAAATGCATTTCAACAAATCAGTAATATTCAGCAATAATCAGTAGTGCCGCTACCACACAGGAATCCTTGACTCTTAGGCTTTGATCCACACATTGCACAATTTTTGGAAAGGCATCCTTGCTTTTCAAAAAAATTTGATTAATACCTTTGGAGCACATTTCAAACAATTCATTCATTTTCAGTATATAGGTGGCTTTTACTTGGCCAGTTTTGTTCTTGAAGATGGATTGATAACTATATAGTAGTTCATTTGCTTAAAACCTAGGAACAAAGAACAAAATATTCAAAGATTTAATGTTTTTTCACTATATTATTTTGCTGTAAAATTCAATTTTGGCACTTGACCTCATAACTTTTACTAAGGTTTAAATACCCAGAAGCAGAGAAATGGATTTTCAAAGAAATAATGTATTTTCACTACATAATCGGCAGAACCCTGCACCCTGGTTTAAAATGTTTTGTGGCACTCTCCATCATAACTATGTACTTAGTGTTTATTTAATACCCAGGAGCAGAGAAGAAGATTTTTAAAGAAATAATGCATTTTCACATCTTCACTGAGAAGTGAGGGCCATGAATTTCACAATTTTGGTAAAGTATGCTTGTAAAAATTTGACTGCTTGATGTCCAGGTGTAAAGAAGCTTTTTAAAGATGCATTTTCCTTATACAGGCCCCATCTGAAATTCACAATTTTTGCTTCACAATGTCAAATTTGGTTGAAATTGGTTGTGGTTGCAGAGAAGAAGTCAAAATGTTCAGTTTAAACCTACGACGAACGACGTACGACGGACGACGACGGACGAAACAGATAACAGGTCACCTGAGTGACTCAGGTGACCAAATCTTCTATTTAAGATGAGTGAACCACTCGGCCAGTTTCTTCCACAAATGGTATGCCAGCACTATTGCTATTCATAATGCCATGTTCTATATCGTTGTTTATTACTCTTCTTTGATTTTTTTTTTCAAGGAACTCCTGACTTACATAACGACGCAGCTTCTTGTCTTCAGCATACAGCCAAAATCAGGATTAATGCTCCTTTTCTCTAATAAATCACAAACAATTTATAAAGTATTTCCCTCTCAAACACAGTTATCTGGAAGTTGTTTTGAGAGGTGATGATCAACGTTATTAAAACACTCTGACAAAAATCAATAAATTTAACACTATGATGAAAAATGAGAATGCTTTTATAATGGTTATTACTCCAGAATGCTTTTCTATAATTTTTTTCTTTAGTTTTTCTATTTATTTTTAATAGCTGGAATCATTCTTGAAATAGATAATTTTCTCTTTCTGTTGTTATTACCCAAGTGTGAAGAGTTCCTTTGTACAAATATGTGTTGTAGCATTCTCTACAATTTTAACACAGTAAATACACCAAAATTGAATTTTTAAAGATATAAATCAGCAATTTTAAATATTCTGAATTTCCTTTTTTTTAAAATATTAGAAAAACTTATTTTTATTCCTCTTATGAAACATTTCATATATATACAGTGGCAGTGGTCAGAGTAATGCTTCCACAATACAAATACCTAAGTTAAAAAATATTGCAAATATAAATAAATGTGTGTACAAAGAAGTTAATGTTTTTTTAAGACTGAAATTATATGCAACTGAAACTGTTCAAATATATTGGCTTTCAATTAATATAATTATGTATAACAGTAAATGTATATCAATAATACATTTGACATGGGCCCATTAGCATTGCTGGTTTACAAACCCTGTTTAAGGCAGTTAAATCAGCATTAATGTTTGTAAATAGTACCAAATTTTTGGAGATGTACCTGAGGAAGTCTTTAAAGACAGGTAAACACTCCTCATCCTCAGTAAGGGTGACTTCTGGCTGGTTTGCCTCATGCCATCTGTCCTCATTCAACATGGCTCTATATACAGAATAAAAAAAACATATGTAACAGTTGTTAGAGCTGTATAATGTAAATGTGCTATATTAAGCGTGTACGATTTTTGTGGAAATTGTTTTTTGAACAAGTTAGCATAAATTTGGTTTAGGTCTAGAAAAAAAATATGTTGTTTCCGCTTTCAGGCTGAAAAAATATAGGGTAGGTAGGTAGCAATTCTTTTTTTTTTGAAAAAATTTTTTTTGCTTCTTTAATCAAAACGTGTAGGCCTAATAGAAAGGTGACCCAAACTTCTTTCTGTCTTGAAAAACTTGCAAAATTGGAGGCTATAATTCCCAGGTTGAAATCTTGTTCATCATGGGACAAAAGCATTAAAAAAATATTTAGGGTCGGCACTATAAATTAGGGTCGGTCGGGAAAGCGGAGACAAACATATTTTTTTTCTAGGCCTTAGTGCATTTCTTGATATTCTTATTTATGCACATAACTGGAAGACATTTAGCGTTGTACTAGAAAAAGCACAATTTTCTTTCCACCCAAAGTACTAAAATGAATACATAACAATGTAATATGTTTTCAGTATTTATAAGCTTGAGATTCCTTTTCAACATTTTCTTTAAATTCTTATTATGTATTTTAATAGCTTTAAATTATGAATCACCTAATCTAAAGCAACAGATTTTGTTGTACTTAAAAAAATTCATAGTAAATTTCATACTTACTGGAAGACCTCACTAGCTGATATTAACACAAACTTGTGAAGTGAGAAACGGTTTAAGCCTACAACCAAAACAATGTCACTAAATGATTCGCTGTCAAACAATTCTTGATATCTATTGACAATGTGCTTTCCATCATCTATTGTTTCCTCTGAGGGATTTTTAGGAGAAATGGCATCAGATGAAGAACAAGCCCTTTTTACATCCATTCTGGTTCAGATCATTTCATGTTCATTTGTTGTTTTATTTGTGGATGAAATCTTCACCTGAAACATGTGAAAAGAAAATAATTGTACAAAAGTTTATTCATTCTCAGAATTTATGACATAATTCCACAATTAAAAACAAAAATCATGTTTCATGGTATTTTTTCATTATCAGTTTTATTATATACATGAATGAAAACATTATTAATGATTTTCGCTATTAAGATTTACGTCCCCTTGGTTTTGGACAGTTCTGTGATGACGCAAATATAAATTTTGTGATTATAATATAGCCTTTTAAAGTTTACAATGTAGCTTAATCGTACATTTCAATCATTAAAGTTATTCAAAAACATCTAAGTTACAAAGATCGATAGTATAAAAAAAAAAAAACAATGGCATCAATCAGTAAAACACTGCGAGGGTTTGGTTTATCAACATGCTAATGATGCTTGGTACCCCATGTCTTAGTAAATATATGCATGATATATACAATTTAAATGGCATAAGTTGCATCAAAATATACTAAGATTTTAATAAAGTCGGTGAAAGTTTCTTACCTTTTTTAGATTTTTCATTTGTTTACCTCAAACTGTCAAAAATGGCGATTCGGAGTCGAGTCAATTCGTTCTTGAAAATATTCGCGGTTTTTATCGTAGTGTTGTCAGTTATACATTACCAATATATAGACCTAAAGTTCAATCAAGGTCTATTCTAATCTTGACAATAGTTACATAGAAAAGCGATTTTCTCATGTTTATGTAATGACTTAATAATAATCAAGGAAGAATTATCATTTAATTTTTTTTATCATCACTCACTAAATTTTTCCAAAATGAATACATCGTATATATGTATTAAAACTTGAACAGCGTCGATAAAAACTGATTTTATTTTATTCACTTTTCAGCGAATATCTCAGCGAAAAGCAAAGTGCAGACCGTGCATGTAAAAATAACAATTTAATTCACTTAAAAACTTCTTAGTGGAAAAAAAAATCCAAAAATGTATGGATTCGAAGTTCATCTAACAATGTCAGAAAATCCCAAAACAGTGATAGTCTTAAAATTTTGAATTAAATTATTATGTATCAGTTGGACTTTGACGACATACTGCTTTGTGCATGTTTAAAATATCTTAAAACACAGAAAATGAAAAATTGTTTTTTTCTTATAAAATCAATATAGAAAATTAAACCAGATTTGCTACTTAAACACGTGTCACTCAAAATATCTTTATAAAGGGTTTGTTTTTAAAACAAAATTGAGTAGCATTAAACTCAATTTTAAGGCAAATATTGAATTATCTTAAGATTTTAACGAATTTTTTAAGATAAATTACCTGGTGCACTGGCACCCAACCCCTCCCCTTTTTATGACAGCCGTGTAAGATGCACCTTAATTTTGTGAAGAAAATGAAACCCAATTGTTCAATTCAGCAATATTGAATAACAAATTCTGCGATATCCTCCCCCCACCCCCCTGGAATTTGCAGAGTTACTAATCGTATATACTTCACCATTTAAAAGTGACCTTGGGCCCGTTTAAAAACTGGAATCTGCGATGGCATTATAATTTTATTCAACGACGACCCCCCTCCCCCCTTCTCTCGACACGAAATAAGTTTTCAGATAGGAGTTAACGTTTGGTGGGTTTATTTTTCTTAATATTTGTTTTGTTTGTTTTTTGTTTTCATTTTTTCAAGAAATATTTGGTTTGGATCTTTCTTTTTGAATGGGGTTGAACACACCCCCCCCCCCCCCCCCGAAAAAATCCTGGAACCGCGCTTGCTACAGTACTCCATGTATGAAAAAGCACTTTTGAAATATTTTCCTTTCTTGAGAATTAGGAGAAATTTAAAGAACAACACTGCTGTGTGAATAAATATGTTTATTATTATAAAAAGTTTACATAATGCTCTCAGACTGTATGATTTATTTAATATGTAATGATACAATATTTACATGTACATGTAGAACTATACACTGTACTAGTATATAATAACATAAAAGGACTGTACAAATACATGAAAATGAACCTATTATTTTCCACATTTTTTCCTATATATCAAACTTAAAAATTGAGAAAAAATTACCAATATTTCAACAGCTTTTTTACAATCAAATGATACAATAACTAATTATATAATATTTGCTGTGGTAGATATGTGCCAAAAACCACGATATCGGCTTGGGACGATCGCTGACCATGCTCTGACCAGCGGCGGGTTACAACGCAAAAATGGCCGCCCTCCCCACAGGTTTTACAGATACACCACGTGATCTCTCCCCCATCTCAGACTTCTGTTTCTACAGGATACAGATAAAATTTCTTGGTCAAGCGGAGTTTAGGTTCCGGCATCTGGACCGCGATTTGACCTTCCTTGGTTTTTCCAATTTTCTGACTGACCTCTTTGTTGACCTCTGTGAGGATTGACACAACATCCTCCCTGAAAGTAATTTGTTAAAACTGGATTTTAAAGCTGAATGAAACTCTAAGTTACATATAATATTTTTTCATTAGATTAAAGTATGCAAGGCAGATCAACTGCAGGGCTCGACATTAACTTTTTTTCCTACTTGTCCATTCGGACAAGTGACCAAGATATTTCCTTGTCCAAACTTCAACTTCACTTGTCCAAAAAATTTTCAATTGATATTTTGAAATCAATATTACTAAAATTAAAAAATTAAACATGCTTAATTAATTAGTGTTGTTATGGATAAATAAGACAAACAACTTATAAAACAAAATTTTATCTAGAATTCCTGTCCTGACAACAATATAAATGTTTGCAAGTGAATCTGTAATATCAATCAAATATATTCCAAACCCGCAAATGTCGTAAGAACCACGCCATGCAATAGTATTGCTGCAATTAGTGAACATCGATCCCGATCAAGTGTGAGCTTAAATAGTGATTGATATCGGGATCGAAATTCGGCTTATATGTAATGTTTCCTTTTTTATTCGATAAACTTAATTCAATCGTTGTTTTTTTTTTAATATTATTATTATTTGAAGAATTCGTTACATTAAAAACAAGAAACATATATTGACGCAAGCGTCAAAAATCGGCCGCAAACCAATTAATTTTTCCTATGAAGCAACTTAAGACTGAATTGGTGATCTGTTTTAAAAATATCTTATATTTATCTGTTAATATATATCCTCGTGACATTAAACGCTTGTGCTCGACATTGCATGATTTTCTTAATTATAATGCATGTTCAGTATTACATGTATAAGCAAAGTACCCCTGGACCTCTGCGTCAACAAACCGTTGGCCTGTATAATTAGGAGGCATTTACGTACATTAAAAGTTTAAAACTAAAGTTTAATGTAATCTACAACTAGATATGCAGTGTTTTTTAATTTAATAAAACGCAACAAATATGTGGGGCTTCTTGCTCTCTTTTAGAGGAAAAAACTGAACTCCCTCAAGATCCGCCACTACATTTTTTCTCTTTCAATTTCTTTGAGTTGCAGCGGGAAAATTCTTGGCACATTATAAAACGTGCATTATCCTCATATGCTAGGGACCAAATCTTGTAATATTCTACAGCCTGCTAGGTCTTTTGATGAATTAACATTTAACCATATTTTTGAACATGTTTATATTGTATATGTGTACACGTCATTTTAAAATAAATACTTACAACAAATCCTGTTTAAATTGAGAAAGTAAAATTGTGCAACATTCATATCGCGGTCTTTGCTTTAGACTATGCCCAACACATGTCCTAATTTTCTCCGCACCTCAAACATGTCAAAGTTTCTCAATCAGGATTGGATGAAATATTTACCTCATTCTTTATAAAAAAAATAATTTTATTTTTATTGTGCGTTCATGTTAAAGATTTAGACGCTCATTTTAATATACGATTATATTAATGTTAAATATTTATTTATTTAAATTGTTTTAACTCCGCAGAAACGCACAGCGACTTCAAACTTTCATATCATATAACCGACCGCCTCCTGGCGGCCGGTAATCACTTGTCCAATCGGACAAGTGCCCAGCAATATTCACTTGTCCGTAATTTTTTTTCATTGGTACCGGACAAGCGGACAAGTGTTAATGTCGAGCCCTGAACTGGGGGATTTTTGAGGGATATGACCAATGTAATCTTTGAAGTATAGAAAATGTTTCTAAAAAACTGCTAGTCTTCTGAATCCTCCATTTTATTTTTCAAGTGAATGGACCCCCCTCCCTTTATGAAAAAAACCCTTTAAACTGCCTTTTAAAACATATAGAGAGTGATATAATATTTCGAACAACACATTAAGTTACGTCAGAAATACCCCTGGTAAATAAAATCAACAAAATGCTGATAACTATCGAGATACCAATCAATTTTGTCATAAATACTAACCTTGGTGAGTGCTCCTTTAGATGTTTGACTAAAGACTGGATGAAAAAGGACCCCTCCCTCTCATCTCTCATAGACATGTACCCCGGCATGGTAGAGTGGGCTATCAGAAAATCTGCCTCCGCCGATGCAAGATCCAGCTGAGTGAATCCATCAGACGCAGGCAGGAGCCCCAGGTTTCTCAGAGGGCTTCCAGTAGTCAAGTTCAGGGAAGGATGTCGCCTTTGATTGGGTAAGAAGTAGGAAAGATAGGGATTCAGGTTTCTCAGCAGCGATGGTGAAGGCAAGCGTAGAGTTGGACTAGGATCCGAAACCTCAGATTCTTCTGTTCCATTTGGAGGTATCCTGGTAATGTCTGACTCAACTGGGGTAGCTATAGGTGTTCTATGCCAAACTGTAAAAGGAAAAACAAAGAACTTATACAGTCAAAACTTGTTGTCTCCTATGAAAAAAAAATTTCAAGAATACGCATAATTATTTTAAAAGATTTAAGATACTGAGATGAAAAAAATACAAAGAATGATGGGACTTCCATATCAATTTCCATTGAAATATGCAGGGAATTGAAAAATACCAATTAAAGATACAATGCAATGTTCAATTTTATTTAAGCATAAAGGCAAAATGTGTCTGGTACATGTAATTACTTTCTGTCCTTTAAGTATTTATAAAATGTACACATGTCTAATTACCGTTTTGAATTTGATATCCTTGACACGCTTGTAGAATGAAAAATTTTGGTTTTCCAGCAAGAGATGGGCACATATCAGAACGAAACAGTGAGGTCAAGGTCGTAATGTTGATGGCTCCACCACAACTTCCAATCACGGCATCTGGCTTCCCATGACTCAAAACACAGACAACTAAGGCGCCATAATCCTCATGGTTCCTACTACATACTTCCTGCAGTATTTGCAACATTCTTTCACAGCTCTGGTTATTATGTACCAGGACATTAAAGCCATACGTTGTGAAAAGCCATTCTAGGTTGTCTGAAATCATAACGAAATTGGTATACATGTACATGTACATTATCACAGTTTAATGAAAAATGATATCAGGCATATCCATAATTAAAGAAATTTCAAAGATCATGTTTAATATATCAGACATATCTATAATAGGACCTGATTACTGTGAGGAAATATTATGGATGTTTTTACTTTAAATGCCCTTACCCCTGTCTACCTCTGTTCCTGTACGGGTCTGCATGTTGTCATCTGCAAACTCCTTGTTATTGATAATGACACAGATCCCTAAAAACACACAATTCTTATTTAGCGGTAAATCTTAAAGAATGATTATCTTGTTATTGTACTTAAATTAGCAGAAGTTGCTTTCCACCATAGGCGTGATGAAAACAAATATGCAGCTGACCATACTACACTTGTAGTAATTGTGTGTACAGCTACATGTATTATTTAACTATTATCAGACTATTTATAACCTGGGTGCCTTTCCCTGCTGTAAGCTCCTAGTCTTGAACCTCCTAAGGTGGAGAATCCACTAGGGTCCAGGGTCAATGTTGTTTGAGGATTTTCACTGCCTTCCTCTTCACTTTGTGGATCATTCTTATTAGCGGTGCAGTTCTCCTCACCAATCTCTTGTACAGGGACTTTATCTGGGGTACACCCAGCTTCATTGGCATTATCTGTTACAGTAACAGGAAATACATGCACGCTGTACATGTATGTATATTACATTGTTGAGACTAGAATTAATTGATGTTATGCACACTGTATTTAACAATATCTGGCTTTTAATTAAATTAGCTAAATTAACAGTGACTATTTCTTAATTTAATTTTATGCAAATTGTTAACAGGGGAAAGCATACTGGTTATAAAAATAATGCCTAAGATCTTCATCTTTCAATGAAATTGAATGCTAATTCATACAGCTTTCATCTACACACCAAGAAAATGTTTCTATACCTTTGTTAATGACGCCATCCAACATTGTTTGTACACCTTCCTCTTCATAAACAGTTCTCAAGCAGCGAAGAAGTTCTCTCTCTGAAACTCTTTCCTCCAGCAAATCCAGAGCATCCCAAACATCTTTCACCTGATCTAATGTTCTCTTCCCAACTCCACACCTTGATAATTGGTCCTTTAAATTTTTTAATTCAGCTTTACCTGTTTCTTCGCCAACTTTGAAAAGCAGCTTTCTAAAATAATTAAATGAAGAGTGTTGTTTTACTACAATACAATTATATCTCTTAGGCTTGGTGTAAAATGCTAAGGATTGTCTCTCCAAACTAGAGTTACTCACAAAGTCCAAGGAATGGAGAATATTCTTTTTATTTAAATTTTAGCTCTTGCTTATCAAATCTGCCAAAGCAGTCTTTTCTTCATGAGAAATTGTTAGAATGTCATATGTTATCCAAACAATTTCAAGAAAATCCTTTTGATGTTTTCTGAATGATTCATCATTTTTTACTGCCAAAAGTCAATGTTGTGTAGACCATTTGACAATATCTTTCGGGGTATGAAATGAGAAACAGCTAGGAGACAGTGAAACAATATATGACCTTCATTTGTCAACATCAGGGGAACAGCTTAACCAGTGAGTTTATTATTTTAAATTATTTAATTCTTTACATAGCAGAGGCTGAACAATGCTGAATGACACAGCTACATCTCGAACCAATATCAATACATATATTACAGTGTATTATCCCTTAGTGAATATAAATGTTTCATTTTCCCTCTTCTCAAAAAAGAGAGAAACAACAAAATTAGATTCAGTCCAAAAATGACTTTTATGTGGGGGCTTTGAAAAAACCAGTGCTTTTGATTTAAATTATTAAATTGGCAAGATTTCTGCCCTGCTATTTAGTCTTGACAGATTTACAAAAGTTTTTGTGTTCTTCACTGAATGAAGGCTAAAATAAGCTTATTAAAATTTACATAGGCTTCACCCCTTGCATTTCGTGACACTCTTATATGTACAATCAAAGGGGCTTGTGTAGAGAAAATAAATCAGTTATTAAAAAAAAAATAGCACCTCGGAGAGAAAAAAAAAACACTCCGAGGTACTAATGTTTTTTTGAACTGATTTATTTTCTCTTCACAAGCCCCTGTGGTCAAATTTAGAGACTCCATCCTCGGCCTTTTACACCACGCCAAGCTTTTATACTGTATACTTACTGTGCATACCAAGTTATTACATATGTGTACCCTTTTAACCAGAATAACAAGACAAATATAGTCGTGATCTATTAACATGATTATTAAGCTAAACTTGTGTAGTGTACTTTCGTTTTTAAAAGTTCAAAATAGATTGGATTTTCCCATGAATCACCTTTTCTCTAATAATAGATTTCTATTTGAAGTATCAGCTGTAGCCATACTGAGATGATTTCGATCTCTTTTTTGCTCGTTTAATATTCTGACAATATCGTTTCTCTGCATCAGACTGAATGCTTCCTCTAAGAACGAGAGATCACCGCTTTTGATGTGGATCACCATTCCCTCCTCTAGTGCTATAAATAATCCCAGACTGTTCTTCAGTTCCTTCCTTTTTCTGTTGCAAATGACGTCTTTGGTGAGAAAAGACAGTCTTCTAAAATCTTCTTCATCCATCCTCTCCCAAATTTCTGTCAAAATCCGGCGTATATCAGCACATTCGTCCATGATGACTGCGCTACTGTGAATTACGCAGTAAGCAGTGTTGACTGATGTAAACATGTGTTCTAACACAAAACATTACGTTAGGGCTATTTCTGTCGATGGAGTAATATTTTTTTTAACTAGGTCAGAGCTGTGTAAACACAGGCAAAAAAGTTAATTGGCACTCTTTTATTTCTTGATTAGATATTAAACAGGAAAAGAAAGCTTAAACTGTCCAAACATGAAATACATGCAGGTAGATATATTTTGTGTATGTGTCACTGTGTGTGTTGGGGGGGGGGGGGGGGGGGGGGGTGGTGGTTACGTACGTAGTTTAATTTCAAAAGTATAGATAATGTAGATAGCGGTTTTTGAATTTTAAAAAAATCCAGCTGGCGCGCCGACGCGCCGATTTCAATAGCCAAAATCCAAACTATAGCAAACAAAACGCCTACATGTTACACTTCTTCAAAATTCAGTAAATCAACAAAAAGCATTTGCTGCAGTATTTTTTTTCTCACCTGAGCCGAAGGCTCAAGTGAGCTTTTCTGATCACATTTTGTCCGTCGTCCGTCTGTCTGTCCGTCTCTAAACTTTTCACATTTTTGACTTCTTCTCAAGAACCACTGGGTCAATTTTGACCAAACTTGGTACAAAGCATCCTTGAGTGAAGGGGAATTTAAATTGTTAAAATGAAGTCCTGACCAAGTCCCCTCACAAGGGGAGATAATCAAGAAAAGACAAAAAATAGGGTGGGGTTATTAAAAAATCTTCTTCTCAAGAACCACCAGGCTAGAAGAGCTGAAACTTATGTGGAAGCATCCTGGGGTAGTGTAGATTCTAAATTGTTCAAATCATGACCCCCGGGGATAGGGCGGGGCCACAATGGGGAATCAAAGTTTTACATAGAAATATATAGAAAAAATCTTTGAAAATCTTCTTCTCAAGAACCACGTACTGGGCCAGAAAAGCTGAAACTTATATGGAAGCATCCTTGGGTAGTGTAGATTCTAAATTGTTAATATCATGACCCCCGGGGGTAGGGCAGTGCCACAATGGGGAATCAAAGTTTAATATAGAAATATATAGGAAAAATCTTTGAAAATCTTCTTCTCAAGAAGCACTGAGTCAGAAAAGCTGAAACTTATGTGGAAGCATCCTTGGGTAGTGTTGATTTTAAAATGTTCAAATCATGACCCCCGGGGGTAGGGCGGGGCCACAATGGGGAATCAAAGTTTTACATAGAAATGTATAGGAAAAGTCCTTGAAAATCTTTTCGTCCTCAAGAAGCACTGAGTCAGAAAAGCTGAAACTTATGTGGAAGCATCCTTGGGTAGTGTTGATTTCAAAATGTTCAAATCATGACCCCCGGGGGTAGGGCGGGGCCACAATGGGGAATCAAAGTTTTACATAGAAATGTATAGGAAAAGTCCTTGAAAATCTTTTCGTCCTCAAGAAGCACTGAGTCAGAAAAGCTGAAACTTATGTGGAAGCATCCTTGGGTAGTGTTGATTTTAAATTGTTCAAATCATGACCCCCGGGGGTAGGGAGGGGCCACAATGGGGAATCAAAGTTTTACATAGATATGTATAGGAAAAGTCTTTGAAAATCTTTTCGTCCCCAAGAACCACTGAGCCAGAAAAGCTGAAACTTATGTGAAAGCATCCTTGGGCAGTGTAGATTCTAAATTGTTCAAATCATGACCCCCGGGGGTAGGGTGGGGCCACAATGGGGAATCAAAGTTTTACATTGAAATACATAGGAGAAATCTTTGAAAATCTTCTCAAGAACCACTGGGCCAGAAAAGCTGAAACTTATGAGCACATGGAAGCATCCTGGGGTAGTGTAGATTTCTAAATGTCTAAATTATGATCCGTAGGGTAGGGTGAGGTCGCAATATGTATTAAAAGGGGGAAATCTGGTAAAGAACAGAATGGTAAAAGCTTCTCAGGAGAGCGATGTGGCCCATGGGCCTCTTGTTTTTATTCTAATTAAAGCAAATTAATAACACATTAGCCATGGACGGATCCAAAAACATTTCCCAACTTGAACAACATGTAATCCGAAAAATCTGACGTTTTCCTGTCATTTTTACGATTTTGGTATTTTACATGCCAGGACGTTTTCCTGGCCAGAAAAACGTCATATTTTTCGGACCAAACTTAAACATGTTGAAAAAGAAACCCTTTTCTGGCTCCGTGAAAACATTTTTGTCCAAACATTTCGATCATGCACTGTTTTTGAAAACAAATCGGATATCATTAGAAGAGTTTATAAAATGAGCATATAACTTCTTTTATTTTTACGAGGAATTCGGATAAAAATCATCAACAGAAGGGGAAGGGGTGACATCATCCGTCATGCCACCCCACATAGCTTTACCCCCTGTTACAAATATACAATTTCTGCAACATACTTACGGCAAAAATTCTAATTAAAATTGTATTATTTTTTATTTCCACGATTTTGGTGCTTTTCATTTTTTAGGTCATATTCCTTAAACGTTGCAGTTTACAAGCCTTTCCAACCATTTCATTTTCGAAATTATTTTTTTTTCTAATCCCTTTTTAGTTTTTTTTTTTTTTTTAAATCAGGTTAAATTTCTAAGGAATTGTTTACATTTGACTGATTAAGTCAAAAGCTGGTAAGGACAAAATACCCTTCAATCCTCTTTTCTAATACACATGCATGTATCTAACTGATTGGATAAAGACGGCGATGTTTATCGTTATCTGATTTTTGACATGGGTATTGAAGATAACATTATTATGTAAATTGCTTTATTTACTTACTCCCTTTTCCAATGCCACCAAAGGATCATGAGGAGATCGTACTTTGTTTTAATTATTTAATATATCTCAAAAATAACAATCTAATTAATAAAGTAAGTAAGAACACAATGTTTATAATGTACAAGTTAATATAATATTTTAATTAGTAGACTTACACAACCATATTGAGAATAATATTGAGATCAACATACACAATTATAATTAAATCATATTTATTTTTTGTATACCAAATTTGTACATCATACAGGCATGTCATATGTTCACAGTCAAACTCCCAAGCCAGAAAGCCCTTAATCAAACAAAAGCAAAATGAATTTCACTTCAAAGCTATCAGCTCTCAAAAAATTAAACAGGTCGATCAATAGCAATTTTTATTTGTATACTTTCTTGCTGCACAGGCAATATATCCCCCAAATATAAGTATCACAGTTATTGTCTGGAACATTTCATGATAATACTTTCAGTCAAACTTGACCCGCACCGTGCCCTTGATCTCCTTTCTACACATAGGACACTTCCTGAGCGCGGGGGAACATTGACCACAACTGACCAAGTGACCACAGGGAAGAAAAACAATGGAGACCTTCTCAATACAACACATTTTGCATAGTGTTCGTTCTTTTAAGTCTTCGTTTCTCTCTTTAAGCTTTTCCATATCTGAAAAAAACATCGTATATGATTTAAGTAATTATGCAGACAACAAAATTATGCGATTGCCTTAAATTTTTATTTTGATTTTCAATTATTGAATCTATATATCTTATAAAGTTTGGTAGTTCCAAAGAAAAATTCGTTGAAAACAAAAGATACCTCCGGTAAGATTTCCGTTTCCTGTTTCCGGTTCCTGACTATAGGATGAGTCTGCGCTGTCTTGTTCAATCTCGGTCAGAACGTCAATAATATCTTCTGCCGTCATTTTCTGCCATGCTGAAAGAGGATCGTCGAATGAAGCAATTATAATTTAGTGAATTTCACATATTGAACAAAGATTTTGCAACAATTTTAATTATTCCATTTTTTTAGGGAAGAAGAGAATTCCAACAGCATATGTGGGCATCCGGATATCGATAAGATTTTACAGTGTAATACCACATGCAAAAATTACTGAAAATAGCTTTAGGATACCCTTTCTACAAATTCTCCTTTATTCTGGCGCAAAAAGTTAGCTCACACCCCTTAAAACTGAAATATTTTTCCCTTTTCGATATTTGTGGTCAAAGAACTTCAATCTGAAAATTAAAAAAAAAGAAATCTTACTTTTCGTTTGAAGGACAACATCTATTGCTCGTTTGACTTGTTTGGGTAGGAACCCCATGTCTAACACGGTTTGGGCAGCATCTGTTAAGAGTGGATTTTTCTCCAGTGTTTTCTCGGGGTATTCCTCGGCAGTCTTTGGATTACTAGTACTAGCTTTGACATCTGAAAATGTATAAGAATCGGTTTTCAAATATATAATTAATTTTTCTCAAAATCAATATTTTTCATTCATATAAGCTTTCATAAGCTATTTGGATACTAGTAATTATTGACACTGTATGCTTTATCATAGACAGAAGGCCTTACCTGAAATATCTTCTGCAACTCGGGAGGGTATTGCAAGTGGTACATTCGCTTGATTTCTTATCTGTAGTAAAAAAGAAAAATATAAAGATATTAAGAATATTGCTTATCTTATAACCCTGTTTGTTCAACATCAATACTGTCTTATTTGCTGCAAGATATGTAAATTTAAATTAAACAAAAATATGAATTGAACCTAAAATTATACGATACCCACCTCCTGCTGCTCTTCTCTCTCCTGCACAGCACGTTCTACGTCATCCAGGAACTGGGGATTCCTCATTAGACGTACGTAAGCACATCTTGGAGACCATCGCGCATGCTCGACCCAGGGGTCATCTTCCTCCGCCCAGTTGCGAACACCGATTCCACAGCAAAAGCAGCGAACCCAATCACTGAATGCTGAAATGGAAGAAAAATCAAATAAAGGCCAATCTATTTAAAATTAAATACACATACAATTCAGGAATTAGGTCCATTGACCAAAATTTAACTTTTAAAACCAAAGTTTAACCAATGACACTTAAATTTCAAATAATGGTTATCTGGAAAAAAAGAAACCCTCGTAAGTCAAGAGCAGGAATTCAATTTTCCAAAACCGACTTACAAGTATAGAAAAATCCAGCAAAAGCCATCTGATGACTTGTTTGGGTTAAATGAGCGGGCCAGTGCTTGAAAGAGTCTAGTCGGTTTTGTTCGTCGGCATATTCAGGATATTGACTCTGTGTTCCTAAAGAACTAGAGGGGATGTTAGCACCCGAAGACACTTTAAATCCTGACGACACATTGAATCCAGGAGAAACATTAAATCCCGGAGACACATGAAAATCTTCTCTAAGTTCTGAAAGTTTTGAAGCAACAAGACTAGGGGTTCGTTGTGGGGTGATGGGGGCCCGGCGTTGGGAAATGGGGATCTGTGGTGGGGTGTTCGGGGTCCACATTGAGAGCTTGGAATCGGCAAATAACATGTTGTCACTGACAGAATCTGTTTCTGTCATGGATGCGAGGAAACACGACTCTGAAGAAGGTCGGCTACAAGGATTCGATGATATTGATGACAAAAAATCCGTGGAAACTGATGAAAGTGATGACAAATGTGATAAGGTCGATGACACAATCGATGGTGAAGTTTGAGTTTCTCCGTCATGTTCTAAATCATCATCACAAGTTGATAAGTCTGACGTAAAAAATGAAGACACATGACTGTCCGTTTCTACGTCGCCGTTAGACGCCACACTATTACGACTGACATTCGAATTTAGCCTCAGTATGAAATACTCGGAATTAGATCGACAGTCATCGTCCTCGGACACTTGTACTGACGTTCCCTCGCTAAGAGACTGGGGCTCGGGGACTTGGAAGGCTGGGGGAGGGACCGAGACTTGCTGGGGACGGGACCTCATCCCTGTGTTGTCTTTACGATCCATAAAAATCTACAAAATTAAGGATATTGTAATTTTCCTCTAGCATTATTTGAAGTTAAAATTTATAATTTACTATTTTTCATTATTTCTTCCCTTTTAAAAATGTCTCAATACTTAGCTGATATGCCTTCGATTTTAGTACGTATTAATAACTTAATTCTTTATGTATACAATTCTTAACAAATATGCATGCTGATGAATCAACTACTAGTATTTATAGAATGTCGTTTTTTTCTGAATAAAAAAGAAAGTATCTATCCAGTAAATATTGTAATTTTAGACCAAATTTTTACAAATCCTCAGAATATTGCTGTCAAACGCTGACTCCAAAGGTGGTTAAATTATAATTTGAATTGTATATATAGTCGCCATTTCACGTGTACTTTAATATGTTTATTTTTTTCTACATGTATGTACAAAATAAATGTTGTAAATAAAACCTCGATCATGTACCATTATAATTAGTTTGGAAGAATATTGAATTTGAACTTAAGTGATTAATTGTGTACGTAATATACGTATATCTTAACTACAATAACTTGGACGTTTGAATAAGATTTTATCAAAAAGATTTTCAAAAATGGAATTACCCAAAACCCACGCAAAAACATATTGGATTTTTCTTCCGGAAATTCATAGTTAATACTAAATAAATTTTGAAAAACAAACAATATTACTGCAATAAACCCAAAAATTACTGATTGCTTACGTTTCAATTTAATGAATGTATTGATTATTTCACGCTTTATGTTATTACTTTTAAGAATTTTTCTAAGGAATGCCGTGCAGTAGTTATTCGGTGCAGTTGTACTATAGTACAATGTATATGTTCTTTCACTTATAAGTTGTGACAAATTTCAATTTCACCTAAATAACACCTTTTTTTAATATAGAATTAAGATTTACTTACGAACGTTATGTTGGTAATTAATATTGTAGAAATTTCTATACTGAAGTTCAGTTAGTGCACAGAGAAAGAGTAACATAAAATACAAAACGATTATGGATTTTAAATCATATAAAATGATTTAAGCAGTCTATTTACAAATGTATACCTCTAGATAATTAATAAAGTAATAGGTTGAACATCTACAAATACTTACTATTGAAAAATCAGCTGTACTGACTGCTTCTTTAGTTGATTGTGGTACTATCGATAAACAATTCTAACTAGGACGCATTACGGTGTGTCTAAAAATAGTTTCGGGTTTTTACGGTATTTACCAATATTAGTCGCACAATATTGATTTCAGATAAACTGGAACTGGAAGATATATAGTATATATACATGTAGCAATGGTGATGAGACCGAATTGCCAAAAACAAATTAATAAAATGTTCAATAAAATATGTATATGTATCAGATGAATTTTATTTTCAATTTGCGAACATAAACAAGATAAAAATAACGTGTAGCTAAAAATAGTCTCCTGCATTTTCCAAAATGTTAAAAATATATCGTAGTGATGACTAAATCGAAATGGTCACGTGGCATAGATAAGAATTACTTAAAATATATATGCTGACAAGATTTTTAATCATCAATATGGAAATTTTAAATGGGATATTGGGTGCTATATATATATATATAAAGTGTGTTTACTTAATTCTGTGTTTAATTCAACAGTGAATGAGACGCGATCAAAAGAATCTTTAATTCAGAAGCCTTTCAAGGTGGCATTAAAATTCGTACATATTATGGCCGTGGTTTGCGACGATGATATAAGATAAAACGTACGTGTTTTAAACAATGCATGCAATAATAATTGTATATTTTAATGCTTTCTGGAGAAAGTATACATCACGCAGCTAACCCTCTTAATTAACATGAATGTCAGATCATTTATTTTATCTTACTGAAAGGAAAAAGAAACGCAGGGTAAACTTTAAAGGTGAAATAATATATTGTATTTTTTTCTTGTGTACTAGTGTATTTTCTAGTTTGCCTATTTAACGTCGAAACCAAAAACTAGTTCCATTTGATTTTGCCTCTTAATTCATGAGTTATATTATTGAAACTCATATATGCAGTATTAAAACGATGCCACCTGTGACCCCCATCCCCACCCCACCCACCCCAGAGGAAATGAAATTTACAACTATCTTCATGTCTTCAAACTGTCGGTATGAATGTACTAAGCATTGAATCCTCTACAGAAATTGTGAAATTCATGACCCAGGTTCAGGGGTTCTATAGTGCTAGGGCGGGGCTATATAGGTTATATATATATATAGTGAAAATGTACTATTTCTTTGAAAAATCTTCTCTGCTCCTGGGTATTAGATAAACTAACTAGGTACATTGTAAATAGTTAAGATGAGCAGGAGTGTTTCTTTCAAAATTGTGAATTTTATTACCCCAGGGTCGGGGCTTTTTGTGTTAGGGCGGGGATCTATTAATTATATAGTGAAAATACATGAATTTTTCAAAAATCTTCTCTGCTCCTGGGTATTAAATAAACTAACTAAGTTCATAGTTATGATGAGCAGGAGTGTTTCTTTCAAAATTGTAAATTTTATTGCCCAAGGTTAGGGGCTTTTGGTGTTAGGGCGAGGCTCTATTAATATAGTGAAAATACATGAATTCTTCAAAAATCTTCTTCTCTGCTCCTGGGTATTAAATAAACGAACTAAGTATAAAGTAATGATGAGCAAGAATGTTTCTTTCAAAATTGTGAATGTTATGGCCTAAGGGTCGGGGATTTTGGTGTTAGGGCGTGGCCGGCTCTATTAATTATATAGTGAAAATACATGAATTCTTTGAAAATCTTCTCTGCTCCTAGGTATTAAATAAACTAACGAAGTGCATACTTATGATGAGCAAGAGTGTCTCTACCAAAATTGTGAATTTTATGGCCCTGGGTCAGGGGTTATTGTGTTAGGGCGGGGCTCTATTGATTATATAGTGAAAATGTATTAATTCTTTGAAAATTTTCTTCTCTGCTTCTGGGTATTAAATAAACTAACTTTAAGTATACAGTTATGATGAGCAAGAATGCCTCTTTTAAAATTGTGAATGTTACCGGGATATGGCCTCGGGGTCGGGGGTTTTGGTGTTAGGGTTGGGCTCTATTGATTACGTAGTGAAAAGGCATTAATTCTTTGAAAATCTTCTTCTCTGCCCCTGGGTATTAAATGAACTAACTTAATATATACTTATTATGAGCAAGAGTGCCTCAACCAAATTAGTGAGTTTCATGACCTCTGTGTCAGGGGTTTTCCCTTTTGGTGTAAGGGGGGGGGGGGTGCTCTTTTGATTATAGAGAGAAAATACATAAAATCTTTGATAAGCTTTTCCTTTGCTCCAGGGTATTATGTCAATGATCTAAGTATATATATTTATGATGAAAAAAGATGCATGTAGCAAAATGGTTTATTTCAGGGGTATCGGGGGGGGGGGGGGGGTGGGGTGGGACATATTCTGAAAATAAATTAGTGCTTTGAAATCTGCTCTTTGGTATTAATCAACCATTTATGATAAAATGAAATTTATGATAAAATTTCCTAAATTTTGAAATAAGTGGCCCCATGGTTAGTGGTTCCTTTGGGTAGGGTGCCGAACCAAATTCAATTGTTCGAAAGTTGCTACATAATACTCAGGTGACCTATAAGGCCCATGGGCCTCTTGTTGTCTTCACAAACAAGAAAAAATTAATCCTGTCAAGTTATTTAAAAAAAAATCTATTTCGAGGGAGGTATCACGAACAGACTTTAAAAGCCTATTTTCTTCAGATAATTGAAGCTCTTCTTGATTACTTAAGGGTCCGTGTCTCCATGGGGGTTTGCATTTTTTTCCCCCTAACAATTAATAATCTTGCCCGCTCCCTTTAGGTTTGGGCAGATTATCTGATTATATTTATCAAGACAAAATTCGGTTCCTGCTATATTATTATATATATTTTACTTCAAAAAATGACAATTGTAAAAGATTATCCATGGTGTGGCTTGTGCGTCACGTGATGCGTGTTATGTCCCTTGTTGTCTGTCGGATTGTCTGTAGGACTATTCGTCGTTACAGCGCCACCTGCCGTTACAGCGCCATCTGTTGTCACAGCAACAGTGGTGGGTTGGGACTTCACTTGACACCTTCCATATATGGTAACAAAACTTGACCCTTGAACTGTCGGAACACACGCCAGTCCGGGTTCGCATGGACAGTCAGCATCGCTGGACACAGTCGAACACGACTCGCCTGCGACGCCAAGTTTTTTGCAATAGTAGATGATGCGGAAGAACTCGTCATACGCGCAGCAATATCCGGTGGGGCAACTTGAGTTTCGGGCGGCCATCGAACATTTATTCTCCATGAAATAAGTCTCATCCTGAAATTAAACATATAATGTAAAATCACGTATTTTAATTTAGTGGGTGGAGATTTTCGAGGTTTGAGAAAAAAATATTGATAGGATTATATGGGGATTTGATTTCGAGTTTGGAACAAAGTAGGCTAATATTGCATTTTAAATTTTACATTTCGTGGTAGTCATGAATTCGTGGGTCTTTCCATACCTCGAAAACAATGAAAATTAACTTTAAAATTGCGTCTTTATATTGTTAGAAAAAAAATTATACTTTGTAATATGCTGAACGAAAAAAAATACCGTTCCAATTGAGGTTTTGCTAATGTAGAGTTTAATTCTAAAATAAAAGAAATCACTCGAACAAACTCATTTTAATTTCATAATCAAAAAATAAATACATAAAATAAAAAAAACGAGTTAGGTCAAATTGCTAAAGATATTTTTTTTTTTAATTTCCGAGACCCATATTTTTTAAGAGCTTCTCCCATACAGTACGATAAATTTGATTCTTATGTTGAATATTATGTTTGAAGATATATAATCTGATTTTAGTACACCCGTTGGGCCAGGAGGTTTAACTAATTAATTGCATAAAAAAGTGTTATTATTTTTCTTATATATATGTTTATATTATTAATTATTTTTCACGATTGTATGATTTTCGTATATCCCTTTCGAAAATCAAATGACCCCATACATTCAAAAACTTACTTTGGTGCATTTACATGTGTAGGTCTATTATCAAACCATGCAAAGGAATTAATTGTATAACGTTAGATCTATAAATACCTAATTATATACATTTCTAACTTCTTTCCAAAGCCCAAGATCAAATCTATTTTCACACATGAGCTATAACAAATTTTTATTAAAAATTGTCCTAAAACATGTTAAAATATTAAATGATAATGTTGGGTTCTATTAACAACATTTAAGTATTGAATAATATATTTATACTTTATTTTCTTATTTAAATTCTTATGAGTTACGTTATATTAATTTACATATACCGACTACAATGTCAAAAAAGACTAATGGTCAATATTTAACAAATTACAGTGTACCCAATAAATCCTCTTGAAAATATTTTGAAAATAAACCGTTTTAGTCATAAACTAAATTTACGTGATGAAAAACGCATGATAAAAAATATAACATATTTAAAGCCCTTACTTTAATTGTTATTCCAAATTCGCCTTAATTTACAAGAATGGCTAAATACAAGTAGTCAAAAAGTAGCCATGACCAGTGACCATGCATCCAACCCTCTTAAATAGGGCAGAAAGTAATCTTGGACATTCATCGGTTTCCAATACCAAATTTCCATTAAGTAGGACATTTAAGGTCGCATTAGGTCACTTTACAAGACTTATCAAAGTACCATTAGTATTACAGTGTACCACAACTTTGGTGGATGTACTAATGAACATATCGTCAGTCATTATCAAATCTTATTGGTGACCTGATGGGATGAAAATTTATTTTAAAAATATTTTAAAAATCCAAAGAATAATTACATCAACATTGGATTAACAAGAAAAAATTAATTAATCCAGTTACCTGTCTTTTTTCCCTAGGGGCACCAGCCACTAGTGAGAATAGTCCAATGATGGCCAAAAAGTACATACTCTTCTTTACAGTCCTTTAAAAATAATTGTGCAACGATTGCTTTTCTTATCTCGGCTTAATTTTTATGTCTGACACGATCCCCAAAGTCTTGAGGTCATATTCCTGTTACTATAGACAAAAAGTCGGGATAAGGGTATACAGTCCGAGAGGTTATTACACGATGTTACAATCTTGGATTCGGGAATGTATAGTTAATGTTTCTCTTTCAACGTATATACACAGAGATGTTGGTTTGTACCCGGAATGCTGACACAAAAATAGAACTCTGATATCACAAATTAAGGAGACTTTACCACCTTCTCATTCGATTCGCTGTTTGTTTCTTCTCATATATACGTGTTCGGCTATCCTTCTGTTTGGCCATTATGAACACTCCGTAATAATGCTCACTTATATATACATGTATAATGCCAAGCCCTGTGGAACACCTTCATTATTGTTTTCAAAACAGTACCAGGATTCACATTTCATTGGCTCTAAAGCAAGGACACGAGGGTTCATCAAGTTTCATATGGAAAAGTCAGATTAGTGCATTCAAATCATAGGTGTCGGACCGGAAGCAAATCAAAAGGGGGGGGGGGCTAATTGAAAGTGGGTGGGGATTAAAGCAATAAAAAAAGATAAACTCCAATTTCCAATGCTATATAATTTATATATTTGCAGAAAAAAGGGTAGCTAAGCCCCCCTCCCCCCGGTTCCGACGCCTACGCAAATAAATTGACAATAGCTTTTGTGATACATTTACAAATTTGTTCCTCTACAAGTCTATACAAAAAAAGCTAGCATTTCTGATGTTTTTATGAGAGGCATAAAAAAAATCAATGTTTGACCGCTGAGTGAGATGTTGGACCGCTTATGTTACAGAATGGGCGAAGCTTATAATCTCATTTTCATTTGTTGGTGTTCAACACTGACGGACCTGATGTTACATTACGGAAGACAGTACAAAATATACACGTATGTCAAGAATTAGAATAAAATGAAAGGTGATACAAAACATTTATTAACTGAGTTCTCGGGAAAAATGCGTTTTGTGGGACCCTTGAACCAAAGTGTAAGCTTTCGGCCTAAGAGCCTCTGGCAGACAATTTGGATTTGGGGTCCGACAAAACGCATGTTGCCCGAGAACTCAGTCAATAAATGTTCCATTTATGTTCATTGGTGTATCAAAACAATTCAAACTGGTCAAATCGCAAAACATCCCAGGTTTCCAATTTCCAGCTAAAATGAACATACTTTTAATTATTACAAGGAAATTTTGGGTACTAAACCTGCTAGTATATAACACGAATATAATTCTGTGCTACCTTGAGGAAGTCTTAACTGAGACTTAAAGCACATTTGCCCCAATGAATCAATATTAATAATGGAATATTTGTTTGCTAAGATATTGCAATAAAGCCTTTAAAATGCACAAAACGCCAACTTCAAACTTAGAGGAGTTGTGTGGTTGTGGCTATTTTTATACTATTTTGATCTCCTTTAGAAGAAGAGCTCCATATAAAGATAAAATAAAAATTATCAAAATTTAAAACTAAGATTTATGAAATTTTTCTTTGCCAAATGATAGTTGATAGCTTAAGATGTCATATCTAAAAAAAAAAATTAAGGTATATATGGTGGTTAATAAAAAAAATACTTTGTTGACCCCCTAGCCTCCTTAAGTTCCATTTTGGCGAATTAAGGAACTATCAACACCAAAATTGAAGCATATACATATTTAAGTGTCTAGAATTTTAACAATGCCAAATATACATCTACATGTATGTAAACGATCAAAACACAATACATACTGGACCTGAAAATACAAGTTAGGTTACATAAGTTCACTCATGAATCATTTAAGTATTTTCCATCCCTATGCACTGAAGTGCTCGAAAGACAATCTTGTACTGGATCCCTACGCATACATTTCAAAGACTTGACACAATTAAGGTTGAAAGTACTTGACCATTTTTGATAACAGACGTGTAAGAACTGCAAATTATTACATCATTACTTCTTTCGCACGAAGTTATCAATGTCTGGCGATAGAACTTTTAGTCTGTGACCTTTTCTATCATGACATTATATACTCATTTATAGAATAAATACCATGAGTGCCGATTTTTAAATGACTGTGATTTTGTAAATAGATTAACATTTCTTTAAATTTTAATTCCCAGAAGTATGGTGATGATTTATTTTGTGTTTGCTACACAGATTTTATCTCAAGTATATTTCAGAAATATCATCCAACTATTGGTACGTGATGGCCATTATTCGTCGTTCCAGGACTAGCGGAGGAATCAGGCTTCTGGCAGTGTCCATAAATAGTAACAAAAGTACTCCCGTGGACGGTGGGGACACAGGTGAGGCCCTCTTCACAGGGACAATCAGAATCGCTGGACACAGTGGAACACGATTTGCCTACGGTGCCAAGCTTTTTGCAGTAGTAGAGGATGCGGAAAAACTCGTCATACGCGCAACAAAATCCGTATGGGCAGCTAGCGCTTCGGTCTGACATCGAGCAATTGTTCTCCATAAAATAATGCTCATCCTGAAATTTTTTAAAAGTAAAATTAGTGTTTTTTTAGGCTCAGGCGTATTTAACATTACAGGGGCATGGACACAGTTTAAGCTAAAATTTCAAAATTTATTTTTCCATTTTTTCAAATATATAACTAGGGTCTTTCTAATGATCCTCAAAAATTTGATCGCCAGATGTCCAGATACAAGTCAGATTTAGAGCTCCAAACCTAATTGCCATGTGTAAACAAGGCTAGTGTCATGTTTTTGTTTACACAGGTAAATAAACAAATATACGTTCGTTCAAGGTAGATAATTTCAAATAAAATTAATTTTAAATACGTTTCAACAGTTACTATTGATTTGCTGAACTTCATTTTGTTATAAATACAATATTTTCTATATGTAATCAAAAACAAGGCACGAGCCTTGTTTACTTTATGAAGAACTTTAAGTTCTGTATCTCGTCTGTCAATCAACAAATGATGTTCAAATGTTTGCTAATCAATAGATGATGTCTTATGTAGGAATTGTAAACATTACAATTGGTTTTTAAAAAAAATCAGATGAAACTGTGTCCAGGCCCCTTTAAAAACTACTCTAGAATCATCAGCAAATTGGGTATTCTTTTCAAAATAGCAAGATTAAAAATTATGTCTAGCAAATATTTTATCGAGAATGCATATATAATAAAAATAGTATTATAATAACTTTAAATGTGCAAAATTTCAATACGTTTGAAATCCTTTTTGAATAAGTTAAAAATTTATCAAAGTAAAATGTATTCTTATTTTCTTTATAAGAAATGGATTTTTTTTACCTGCCTCTTCTGTCCGGCGACACCTGTGACTAAAGAGAACAGTCCTATGAAGACTAATACATACATGGTCTGTCTTGCAGTTCTGTTCAACTAAATGTGCAGTGTTATGTGTTTCTTATCTTGTCTAGTTTTTATGGTTTTGTCACAATTAAACCTTGGAATCAAAAGTTCCAGGTACTTTTGACAACTTGTGAGAAAAGGTTATGTCTTTCCAGGTTTATGCACCAAGAAGAAAAAAAAACCAGCATGGTGATTTTGTGGAGGATAAGGCCATTCCATGTACTGGTATTAAGACACTATCTAAAATCTATCCAAAACGATTGACCGTTTATCTGAAACATGGAGATAGATCTAGATTTTCTTAATCCAGAACTTAAAAGTAATGCATTTTACATTGAGAGGAACGTAAGGTTACATTCAACGTGGGTTAAAATTCTTTTTTTCTTTGCTGAACGTGTAAATATAATCACTGTAACCTAGATATTTCCATCTTATTTCAAAACTCATAACTCATAGCTAAACCCATGATAACTTCTTAGAGTGTAAAACGTGACGAAAGCAACCACCGATCGATCGAGGTGCCTAAGAGTTATAAATAACAAGCAAAATCAAAGAAAATTTTGTCCCCCTCTTTCGGTGTCTTTATGGGTGAGATGTCTTTTTTTTATGACATATTGTGTCAAATATGAACGTCATATCATATGTCATTCAGAAATTATCACCGAAGTTGGATTTAAAAAAAAATAAGATCAATCGTGAAGGTCGAGGTCAAAGTTATGTCCAAGGATAAGTATTTGAAAGGTACATTTAGGTCAAACTCCAAGGTCAAAGGTGAAAGTTGATGTTAAGTATGAAAGCTCTAGCTGCAGATCTGTAGCGTTATGGTTTTATATATTTGTCTTTGACCATAACGCTACAGATCCCGTAGTGCAAAAAAGGTGCAATTTACGGCGCAATATTTTTTGCGCAATTTTGGGGAGAAATTCTCCACTTTCTAGCATTGGTCAATCAACTACCTTTCACTCCCTAATTCTAGACACATTCTGTAGCCAATATGTATAGTTTATCCACCTCCCAACCATTTATAGTTGTCTCTCCAGGCAATAAACTCGCTGGAAGTGAATTTTCAGTAATCTAACAAATAATTTTAATCAAGCGAGTTTATCACTTGTAGAGACGACTATAAAGGGTTGGGAAATGGATAAAATATACAGATTAGTTAAATAATGAGTCTAAAATTAGGGGTTGAAAGGTAGTTGATTGAACGATGCTGGAAAGTGGAGAAATTCTCCCCAAAAGAGCGCAAAAAACATTGCGCTGTAAATTGCACCTTTTTTGCACTACGGGATCTGTAGCGTTATAATCAAAGACAAATGTATAAAACCATAACGCTACAGATCTGCAGCTATGAAAGCTCTAGCCCTTAACGTTCAAAAGTTATGACCAAGGTTAAAGATTTTAAAAAGTAGGTCAAACTCCAAGGTCAAGGTCACATTTCTTGGTATCAAATAAAAGGTCTTTTCACAAAAATAACATGTGAAGTTTGAAATCCCTGGCCCTTACCGTTCAAAAGTTATGGACAATTTAAAAGTTTACATAAATACGGAAATCTCCAAGGTCAAAAGGTCAAAGTTGTTGGTATCCAATGAAAGGTCTTCCCACAAACAATATATATGTGAAATATGAAAGTCCTAGTATCCACCGTTCAAAAGTTATGGCCAAATTAAAAGTGAAAAAAAAAATACTGTGTAAAAATGGGTCAAATCCAAAGTCAAGGTCAAAATGTCATATGTGGTGGTACCCAAAGAAAGGTCTCGTCACAAGGAATACACATGTCAAATATGAAAGTCATAGCTCCACTAAATCAAAAGTTATGGGCAAGATTCAAGTTTTGGTAACGGACGGACTGACGGACAGCTAGACAGACGAATGAGACTTAATGTCCCCTCGCGAAAGCAGGAGACAATTAAATATCCCCTGCTGACTGGTCACACCAGGCGTGAGCCCTATGTATTGATCAGGAAAACAGAACAAATCTAAAGTATGAATACTAAGGCCGAAGAAATCAAACAATTTTCCGTCTAAACACAACCCATAAAGTTCATAAAATCATTCAAAAACAAAGGTATTAAGAATCTATCAAAAATATTTTGCCTATAGTGAATGAATTATTTGATGCTAGGACTACCACCTGTTAACTCTATCTTAAAAGAATTTACTTACTGTAACTTTAAGAGGGTGAAGTATGCGAAATTGATATGAACTCTAACTGAATAACTACAGTAACTCAAACTCCAAAGATATATGTGAGTTTTTCTTGTTGACAAAACAGTGTGCAATAAATATGTTTACACAAAATTATAGTCATTCGTATAGTATATATACTATATTATTGTTTCGAAAAATTTTAAGGTGTGGAAAAATCCGAAAATAGCATTACTGTGACATACTAACACATTATGATTATTATGTCCCATAATAAAAAATCTGGATATATGTATATTTGTTTTTAACCTGTCCGCCCGTCTGTTTGTGCGCAAAAACTTTTAAAAAACTTAACCGCAACTTTTGATAGGTTGAACCCATGGCTTTCGTACAAGTATATTTTTGTGGCATAACCCTTCCTTTGGTACCAACATATTTGACCTCTTGACCTTGGAGTTAAACCCACTTTTGCAAAAATTAATTAAACTATGACCTTGGCCATAACTTTTGAATAGTTGGCGCGAGGTCTTTCATCCCTCATGTGTATTATCATTGTGGACAGACCTTTTCGTGCAAAAAATATATTTTGACCTTTTGATCTTGAACTTAGAGTTCAACATATTAAAAAAAAACTTCGAATGTAACTCTTGAACAGATAGACTAAGGCTTTTGTATTCATACATGTATGTGTGTTCCATGTGACAAGACCTTAATATTTAGAATCCAACAATTTTGACCTTTTAACATTGACATTAAGGTTCGGCTTGCTTTTAAAAAACGTCTACCTTCGCTTTAACTTTTGAACGATTGTTGCTACTGATTTTTATTTCTTTTGACAAGACCTTTTTTATTTCTTGTGACAAGACCTTTTTAGCTCACCTCAACGAAGTTGGATGAGCCTATGTGATACCGTTAGTGTTAAGTTTTTTGGAGCAGTTTTCTTTTAAAGTACTTCTTTGCCCTTTATTGATTAGACATGCATGCAGGGTGCTTCTAGTGTGCTTCATTGTAAAAGTCAAGGTTTCAGATGCTGCAATTTCAGCAAAGGAATGACCAGGTTAACATTTTTGGTGTAGGCCACATTTCCAAGTAACGTTAAGCTCTACGTTGACCAACCTTGCATGGACGATACATCAAAAGATGAACTCTACCAGGCTTGCTTCGGATACTAAATCTGACATTTACATTTTCCGGAGGAGTGAACAGGTTAATGTTTTTGGTGCAGGTTTCATTTCCAAGTAATTATGAACTCTATAATGACCAAACTTGCATGGATAATACATCTAAGGATGCGGACTAATGGGCTTGCTTCGGGTGCTGAATCTGATCTACATTTTCTGGATGAATGAAAAGGTTAGTTTTCATGCAGGTTTCATTTCCAAGTAACTATGAGCCTAATGTTGAGCAAACTTGCACCAATGACTCATATGCTGAATTTGACATATATTTTCCAGATAATGGACCGGGTAAAAGTTATGGATGTAGATCTATCATCAAGAAACTATAAGGCCTATATTAACCAAACTTGCACAAATGATGCGTCAAGGGATGAAAACTCCCAAACATGCTTGAGCAGCGACTAGTTTGAGGTTTTTGGATATGTCTATCCCAAAGTAACTGCAAGCCCTAGTAGATCAAAATTGCATAAATTTTGCATTTTTGGATGTACACTTTTAGAATAATGGTTAATTGTGTGACTTTGCCTTCGTTGAGGTGAGCTCTGTAATCTCTGATTACCTATTATAATAGTATATGTTTTATTTCTTGTGACAAGACCTTCTCCTGGGTATCAAGGTGGACAGTACAAGCCAATTTTTAATAAGTTTGACACATAATTTTTAGTTATTCTTTACCGACAGGTATCTGGTTTTTCTAACGGTTTTAGATTATTCTATTATTGAAATAAATATTTTTTACTTTTAAAAAAAATAATTTTCCTAATCTTTCCTATTTGTGTAGAAGATACAATGCTTACAACAGGAGACTCTTGACCTGTTGACCAGAGGTCTTATGAGAACTAACAAATTAATAAAGAAGTAAAGATTTGCAATCTTACTGTAAGTACATCTGGAGTTTATTTTTGCTTTAATTTGTTTGTATTTAATTGTGATGCCCTCAATTGATGCAGATGATTTTGTATGTTTCGTTCAAGTTCTTAACGTAAAAACATGACTTTAACTAAAATGACTACATAAAAAGTCACCCAGAGGAGAATTTGAAGAAACTTAATTTTTTAACTTCATTGATCATGTTAAATGTGGGAGTAAACTTTTTTTGCCAATCCATAATTAATATAATGCCATTAAGTTTACAAATAGATTATCTTTACATGTCGTCCGTTCGTTTTCGTTTAAAATCAGGGCATGGCAACAATATTAGTTTTGACCATTGAGCAAGAAATTGATATCCATATACACAAAGATCAAAGGGAACTGATATACATTGTAGTTGAGTTCTGTAAAAAAAAATTTCTTTCTCTTGTTCGTTTCAAACAGAATGCACATACATATACGGTCACCATTTAAAAGCAGAAGGGAGAACGATAGACACATATATTGCAAATAATTAAATTGATATTGCATCTTGAATAGACAATGAGAGAACACAGAAAGTAAGACTTGGTTATTTGTCAATGTTCTATTTTCGGTGTTGCTGTAGCCAGCTATTTAAACGAATGGTAAGATATCTGTAAACACGGTTGTTCTAAAATATACTATATACACGTATCTTTGCATTTCTTTTTTCAGAAAATATGTATATTTTACTAAGATATCCTCTTTCAACAATTAGGGGCTTTAGTTGAGTAATAGTCATGTGCTCTATAATTTTTTTTTAATGCAAGTTTTACTTCAAAACTATTTTGACTGTTCTTGCTTAGCAAATATTTATTATATCAAGTTAACATTACAAACAGCATATATTTCTCATTACTTACTATAGAAATACCTGTACGTCGTGTTTTCGATTGGTTTTTATCGCATATATTTTAACAACTTGTAAATAAACTTAATCAAACATAACCGCGCTTTTCATTTCTTCTAGCCTTTATAGTGTATTGCAGTTATACACAGTCACGTTCAAAACAATTACATGTATAAAGTCTGCATTCTTCCGGGTTTTCTTTTTTCTTTATTTATTATATGTTCGTATACTGATAAAAATGCATTGTAACTGTACGTGTAGAAGAGTGTCTCAACTGACCTAAAATTGACATTAATATTATCAATCATATTACGCAATTTTTAAATCAATTTTAGTAAATATATGGGTAAAATATGCTAAATTTGAATTGAATTTTTTAGATTTGAAGTTTGACTACATCCGCAGGTCAAATGTTAACGTAGATAAAATTTGTTTCCATGCTTCGCATTTCAACGAAAAGGAACTATTCACTAGCAGTTCAACCTACAAATTTAACATAGTACATGATCGACTTTTTTCTCTATTCGATTAATTAAACATTGAGCAAGATAGCGATAAGAAATAACCTGTACACAAAAGATTAAAATTATGTAACAAATGTATTCCTTTCCAGTTTTTCCGTGTTCTAAATAAGTTTAAGCAATGTAACATTTGGAAAAAAGGAATTAACACTATTTAAAAGCAGTACGAGATTTATTGACCCCAATCATCTCTAAAAAATCAAGTTGGATTTTCACTTTAAAAGGCTAGAATGACAGAGTCTGAGATACTATTATCATGCTTTATTTGTATCTCAATAATATTGGGTGTTTGTATTGTTTGTTGCCTTTGCTGTTATTTCAAATCAGAGATTGAGGTAAGATTTCCTTATAAAAATGCATGGGCTTCGGAAGGAAATTGAAAGGGGGGGGGGGGGGCTAAACAAACAAAAAATGTAATTCCCAATTTTCAATTCCTATATAATGTATATTATTGAAAATTTTGGTTCCGACGCCTATGATAAGTCTCCCTCTCTCTCTCTCTCTCTGATACATAAATGTCCGAAAAGGGCTGTTCAAAAAGTACGAGGAACATAATGTTTTTGTCAGTTTTAATTGTCCAACTTAATTTTATATCAAACTAAAAGATGTCCATTTTACTCAGGTTGAAAAATCGGGAACTTTAATTTACACATTAAAATATTTTTTTTGATCAAAATCATTGCAAGAAATTCCACTTCTTGAACTGGCTGCTTGCTTACACTAGTACTCAAGGTCAATTATCAAGTTATCATCATATATACATATTTCTTATTTCAAGTACATGTATTTTACTTACTATAAATGCCTGTACTTCATGTATCTCTATTTATTTAAGCCGAGATTTCTAAGATATATTCATTTTTTTTCTCATTTTCCTGATAAATGAGGTATTCTTGAGATTGAACAAGAAACTTTAAAATCTTAACAATACAATGATTAACATGCACATGGAATTTCTTTCCTTTTTTACAAGGCACGATGTTGTTCAAAAGTACATCCAGAACCCATTTCAACACAACACAGCATCGACCCCAGAAACCAAACACAGAATATGGAATCAACACAAGACTTGGCTTCCATTACGTCACTTGACTATGATTCAAACAGCACAGGGATTGATTTACCATCTATTCTTATAGTACCCAGGCAGACGAGAATAAGACCTTAAATTTTTCATCATGGCATCTGATTCCAACTCTGATGTTATGGAAGTCCGTGTTTGCTTCGCTCCTGTTTTGTATTGTTTTATTAACTTTTGAGCTTGAATACTGTTCGTTATCTCCATTTATTAATTACATTCATACAAATCAATTCATGTTTTCTGCTCAAAGGCCGTTGATAATAATTTGCAGCCCTTCACCGGCAATGGTGACGTCTCCATATCAGTGAAATATTCTGAAGAGGGACGTGAAACAGTAATCAATCAATCATACAAATCAATTCATTGTTCTTAGTTGATAATGACTGTCATGAAGCCCATGAAATGACAAATCGCGGACTGCAATTTGGATTTCAATACCATTTCGACACAAAAGGAAAATTAAACGGGGAAGTGAAACGGATTATGTGTATACGAAGTAATGCTCAACTGTACGTTGCATAACTCGGTTTCGGAACCACCTCGCATGGCGCGTTAATTACAGGCTGTTACATACTGTATAGGTTAACTCGCGGTGTTAATATTCGCTATATTCACGGTGTTAACAAATCCGTGAATTCAAGAAACAGTGAATAAATTTTCAATAATTTTCATGTTTTATTTGGAAAACGGAGAATAGACTACGATATATTTATATAGGTGTTCGTGCAGTCCATGGTCATTTCAGTAATTGCGAGTAGCAAATTAATTTTAATTAAAAATTCAAATCGGCAGATAATAATTTGTGTTTGTTCAAAAGCTGTTTTAATAGCCAACGCTACATGTTTCATCAATGAAATCACGTGGGCCATGGGTTTTGATTACCCGTGTGTAACTAATGTTACCACGTGTATTTGTTACCTGCATTATCATGCATATTAGTTCGTGTATTTTTTATCGACATTTTGGTTTTAATCAATCATTCAAATAAATATCGAACTTATTGACGAAGGAAGTGTGGAAGCATATTATTTCGTAGAACTACATAAAAACTTTTATTTCCGTCCAGTGGTTTTTAGCTGCGTTGTATTGAAGATCCACATGTACTCATCGTTAGCATTTAGGAAAGTCATTGAACGTTTAGGGACTATTAATAACTGCACTTGTGGTAATTAATTATTTATAAAATTAAACAATTTTATAATAACTTACCCTGTTGTCCGTGAAATAAAGACATAACGCTGATTAATGTCGTTTACATGTAGATATGGTATAGATTAAATGGAGACAAGGGAAGTAACTTTTATTACATACCAAATTCCGCGAATTCAAGAAACCGCGATCGTTTCGGATGAGAGAAAAACGTGAAAATTACAACCCGTGAAATTAATCCCCTATACAGTAATCGGAAGGTTTCGGGAACCAGGCTGCTACATGGCAATAAAAATCGAGCTTGTCAAAATAACCATGATATGTAGAAGGTTAATTATACCGACATAACCTGCTGTTGTCCATTACTACTTCATTACATTTTTATTAAACAAAACATGCTGACATCCAGACAGTTTGCTGCATAACACAAATTTTATTGCACAATTTGAATATATCATTTTTCAATTATATCTAATTATAAAAACTGAAAATAAAGTGCCACGCCACAGCATGATACGCCCGTCAAAAAATTACAATGATCTTAAACAATCAAAAGTGAAAGAAAATCATGTCAACCTTGATTTCAGATTTCCATGATTTTTAAACTCCTTAAAAAATTTGTTTAAAATTAATTATAACATATACATGTATTGCATCATTCATAGATTTCTATACTGGTTGTGTTAGACCTTGCCAAATGCCTATCATATTAAACAATATCAAATTAGGCTTAACAACTTAATCTATACCTAATTAATTTTGAGAAAGGCTGGCCATCAAATATAAAATGACCAACAGTTCTTCTAATTCAAAGGATATAGTTAAGATAATGCTCTGAAGAAATAATTGAGACAGCTATAGCCTTGCTACATTGAACACATTAATTAATCTTTAACTGGATGCTTGTCAAAAACTCCCAAGAGATTATTGGATCTGCACTATCTACCATAAACCATTTTTAAAACATATAAAACCTCAATGATTTTTTTGTTAGATTTAATGGCAGACAGGTTTTAATATGCAATTCATATGGACATGCTGGGTTCATAATTTTATGTAATATCAAAACAGTTTATTATGCAAAATCAAATTAGTTTTATTTACTTCTCATCAAATTCATTTTAAGGATACACCAAAGGTTTCCAAAGGGCAATTTTTAATTCTTTCATTAATAAAGATTATTAAAAGTATATATCATTTGAAAGCTTGTTAAATTTACTATTTAATGATCTTAAAAATTTTCAATCTTATTTAAAAGTTATTAAATTTTAAAAATATTAGATTTATATTTTATAAATCAACTTTTTTGTATTCCACCTCTCAAAGTCAAAATTTTGCCAATGTAGATTAAAGATTGAACTTTAAAACCGTATCTCAGATTTTTGATAAATCTTCTATAAAAGTTACATCCATTTGTCTTTCAATGTTACCAATTTATTAGCCCAATTCTACATTTCCCCCAATAACTGGAGAACTGAGCAAGGTATCAAAAATCTGAGATACAGTTTTGTGAACACACATTTGAGACGCATTCTGGCCAGTTTTCAGAGAAATTGGTCAATAAACAAGGGAGCTGAATCCTTTGAAATAATACCTTGTCTGATCTTACTTTACTGTCAGGGCTAAAAACCCATTACACAACAGAATCTGCCAAAGCTAAAAATATATGACACCTTGGAGATTCAGCTTTGGATGCCTGTCACTTATCCATATTTCCTATGCATATTCACAAGAATTCTTCATTTTAATGAAGTAATTTCAATAGGTTCAATTTTGAATCAGAAAGATTTCCACACAAATGGCACTGAAATTTCATGGATTTTTGATCTCCTTCCCTAAATTGTCCCTGTAGTTTAATTACTGATAGCCTCTGTGTGGCTAGTGAAGAATTCCCCAACACAGTGTTTATTGCTCCTTTCAGTAGCAGGCAGTTACAGACCAAATCAGAAGCTTCCACATGTGTTAGTGTTTATGTTTGATTATTGTTAGATAATTAGAAAACCATTCAATAATCAGCAAGACTTTTTCATGCATTATAAAGCAGTGATTAGCATTGTTTTTTTTAGGCAAAAATCTCAAAATTGACAAAAATCGTGAAAAAAGCCTTTGGTGTATCCTTAAAACTTATGCTAGCCAACAAGAGCTATTTTTAATCCAACAGGATTACCCATGAAAATTAGATAGCCGATGCTCTTCCTCACACTAAACTCATTAATTTCTCTCTCTAATTTGACATGCAATTTTCTGTTATCAAAATTCTTCTTGACCAGTGCTTGATAATTAAACTCATGGGAGTGGTGGAATTTCTTTAACATACATTAGATTTGTTATATATTGCTGTCAAGTATATGCTAAAGAAATAAGTATTTTTCCTGATTTAACATTTTTCTAATAAGGATAGTGCAATACTTTTACATTTTTTGGAGTGTGTAATGTTTTTTTTTAAATTTCACTTAAATTAAAGGTCACAGTGACCTTGAAATAGGCCGACACACCCTCTATGTTGTTTTGATGATTACAATAGTTTTCAAGTTATGGACCGGACAGGATTTTTCCATATTTGGCTATAACTTTTTAATTATAGGTCAGATACTTTTTGTGCACGACACACCTTCTACCCAAAGATGTATCAGCTGACAAAGTTTGATAACTCTAGGCCTTATAGTATTCAAGTTATGAGCCGGACACGTCACCAGACGGACAGACAGACGGACATGAAGCCTATAACATAATACGTCCCGTCTTAAGACGGGCGTATAAAAATAAAGCATAGTTTAACATCATTTCATGTGCTTTTTACTACTTTTCTTGGTCCATTTTTATAAAACAAATTTGCATTTGAATATATTAGTAAAGGAAAGCATTAAGCCTTCACATATCGAGTGTTTGGAACATTAAAAACTGTGCAAAGGCGGATCAAATACCGAGTATAATTCCTAAAAGAGGATGGGGCCATCTAACCACTCATTCAAAATATAGTAATCTACGAGTCTGTATGATACAAGAATAGAGGTCAGAAAAAAAATTGAATGTTGGGGATCAGGGATCGGGAGGGGTCAGGGAATAGGTCAACAAAAAACGTTTGAGGGCTATGCCGCAATTTTTAATACCTAATTGATACATGTATATCTACTAGTACCTATGCAAAAATAAAAAAAAAAAGATAAAAAAAATTTTAAAAGCCGCCCACCGGTTACGTCGCCTATATGTAAGGTAAGGAGCTGGAAAATATGTTATTGAAAAATGCATTGATCTTGCATTGCTGTCACTACTTCAAACAGCAAGGAAAGATCTCTTACCCCTAATCCTGCCACTTCCAATTGAATTGGTCAGCGCTATACAAATACTGAAACATGGACTTTTGATCTTGATTTCTGTTCGTTATCTCAACATGTTTCACATAGTACAAGAATAAACCGTAAATCTGCCAAAATGAGACCTTAGTCTAAGGGCAGGTATAGATTTCACATTGAAGTGCATGGTTGTGAAAATTAGCCGATTCAACGTACGGTGACTCTTTACATGTTCCAATCACCTTGAAAGTCTGATTTACTTAAGAAATTAAGTCCGCGTTTTCGTTAATGTTACAGAATAACCTCCAAGGCCGAGAAATGTTATTTGAAAGATAAAACCGAACGTAATCGACCCGTAATATTTCGGTAAAATGTACTTAATCCTTCCGCAAAGTCACCACGACTGAGGAGTTTAAGGAGGATTTTTAAATTAAGTCCAAGAAAGTAAAACAGGAGTTGCACAGTTGCATTATGTAATAAACAAATCTGTGAACGTAACTTTTAATTTTCTTCAGCGGCATAGGAGAAGCTGCAGATGGCCAGTGGATAGAACTTAGGCGCGGATCCAGGAATTGAAGTTAGAAGGGGCGCCAAAAGTAGGCAAGGGGTCTAGGGGCCGCCTTGAGGCCCCCAGTGGGTCTAGGGCAAAGCCCTGGTGGGGGCCCAGGGGGCGCGAAGCCCCCGGAAGCTCCTGGGTTCTAGAGATTTTGTAGAGTAAAAATGAGGTCTACGAAGTAGACATAATTACATTTTCTAGACGAAACTGTGATTTACGTTAACTTTGACTATTCTAGGGTGGGGGCCCTTAAATCCGCCACTGGAACTGGATTTTTAAATGCATAGGCGTTGGTTTAGCCCCCCCCCCTTTTTCTTGCAAAGATAGACATAATATAGGCATTGAAAATTGGAGTTACACCTTTTTTCATTGGTTAAGCCCCATCCCCCCTTTTCAATTAACCACTCCACTTTTAATTTGCTTCTGACGCCCTATGAATTGTAATCATCACGAACGATTAAACAAGAAGGCAAATTGCTGCATCACAGTGAGTCAGCAAGTCTATACTCAAATACAGTTAAACACATTAAAAACGAAGTGCCAGCTAGCTAGGAGTGGACGATTTTGCTTCGTAATAAACGTAATTCGCTATAATATCTGCACAACATATTTTAAAGCCATGGGGAATGACAATCACTTCGTTGTATGCGTCGATTCGTTCTAAGCGTTTTCATTATAAGCGTGTTTTAATTCGTGTTTTTAAAGAAAAGACACAACTGACATAAAAACTAAAGAATGTTATCAATTTACAAAAAAAAAAAAAAAAAAAGACTTTAAAAGGGTTAAAGAGTTGTGAATCAAATATTTATTTTACTAAAAAGATGCCAAGGTTAGGTCATGAGCTGAGAGCAAACTTTAGAGTCTAAAGTCAAATTTTTAAAAATATCTATATTCTCCTGAACAATCATGTTTTAAATTAAGATTGCTACACGATATATTACAATTAAATACATGTAATCAAAATGTCATATTTTCACAATTATTTATGTTTAGTGATATAGAATTGCTTACGGTTTTGAAAAATCTTAGATTCATTTTAATCTTTCCAACTACAGCTGTATTTAAAGTATTGTTACATGTATACTTTAAATTTTGAGATTATTTCAAGGGAAGACTTTTCTCGTAGATGACATTACATGTAGTTAAATCTGTAATAAAAAGTTTACATCCAACTAATACCGTATATTTTCTTTAACTATTTGTCCTTTGTTTTTTTTCATTTTTAGCGAGATGTAATTTTTGAAAACCCATTTTTTTACGTTAATCTTTTAATCCTTGGGGGCTACTTTGAATGATTTTTTAATACACAGATATAAACTTTATATTTTGAACAATTTTAAAATTAAAAGTAAAAAGTTGTATTAGTCAACTGAAGTCTTTTCTCAATAATCTATATTGATTTATTTTTGAATTTTTTGAAAACTCTTTTACCTAATAGATTTAAAAAATTATTATGACATAATACTATAAATTCAAATATTAAAAGAAATATTATTTTAGATGTTAGCGTATTACAAGTGTTAATTAAAAAAAGCCAGTAGCAACCAAATTACCGGTAGACTTAATTCATTCACAAAAAAATTACATAAGCGGGTTATGTATTTTCTCTGCAACAGCTGCTTCCATTAATTCCAGTAATAACAAAGAAAGCATTTTATTGTTTAAATAAAAAGTTCTTTATCACCCCCTCCCTCCAACTAAAACCGTATAAATGGAAATTTTAGCAAGACGTTTTAACTATTTGTCCTTGAAAGTGTTTTTTTTTATTTTTCGCGAGATGTAATTTTAGCGATTTTAAAGGCAGAGATTTTTTACCGGGTGGTAAGTTCCAGGTAAAGGAGGGGCTTATTTTGTAGAGGTGTGAATGCCTTGGGGGCTAGCAGTCTACCTGTTGCCATTTGTCTGCTAATCCTTACACACAGGAAGCGATTTAATACACAGTGTAATGCCCCAGCTGTCAAACTTTACCTTTGTTGGGGATTTTGAGACAATTTTAAAATTAAAAGTAAAAAGTTGTATTAGTCAACTGAAGTCTTTTCTCAATAATCTATATTGATTTATTATTAAGTGAAAGACCACAATGTCCGAATTCTTTTATCAATTAAATTTGCTATGGAGGTCAAATTTGAATTCATTTCGTTATTTGAAGATTGACCAATTCAGGTTAAATGCAAGTATAGACCGATTTTGTTGTCGCGCCATGTTTAATCTATCACGCCATTTTAAAGCATTGGAATTCCCCACTTTTACGTACATACATATATATCATTTAATTTGACGACATGACCTTTCTGGACATTTGATTACTTGAACATTTAGACTGATAACACAAATATTTACACAACAGACCGAAATAAAGTACCGAATGGCGGAGCTACTCTTGTAAAGTTTCTTCTCAATAAGACACCCTTTTCTTACAGATCATCCCAATTTATAAAATTGACATCACTTCTTGAATAGATGATAATGGATGTGGAGAGCACACTAGTAGGATGCTTTATATTTCTGTCAATGATCTGTGTTTGTCTTGGCTGCTGTTGGTGTATTAGGCGAGTGGTAAGATGTAAACACAGTAGTACTAGCTGAGATTACAATGGTTTTAATTCTTATAAAAATTTCTTAAAATTAATAAAAAATTTAAATCTTAACATTAAAAGGATTAGCCCATGAGATTTCTTTTCTACTTTTTGGAATGTGTTTTTAGTTACAGGATGTTGTTCACAAGTGCATCCAGATCCCATTTCAACACGACCCAGCATGGGCCCCAGGAACCAAACACAGAATGTGGAATCAACACAAGATTTGGCTACAATTCCTTCACTTGATCATGTTGATTATGATTCAAGCAGCATAGGCAAAATAGTTATTGACATACCATATATCGTACCCAGAAAGGCGAGAATAAAATCCTGAATAGTTCTTTCGTCCTCCTGTGCGTGAAAATATTTAGTAACTAAAGGATTTCCATAGATATGACAACTAAAGAAGATTAAATTGACAAATTGGACAGGAACTGGTTTCTTATACCATCTTGACATGGCAGGAAAATTCAACAGGAAGAGAAAATGGATAATATTTGTTATTTACTTTAGTTTCAGAAGTTAAGCACAAGTTAAACAAGTCCCTTGATAACTACGTACCCTAACTTCCTTTAAAAAGTGTGGGACCTTTATAACAAGCAAAAGGTGTTGAGAAAAATACATGTAGTCACTACATGTTAATTTGAAAATAGATCGAGGAAATTGACATGCCTTTCTGTGGACTTCAACTTGTACAATTCAACATGCATAAGAATCATATACACATACTTCATCTCAATGAATGCAAATTTCAAAGAACCAGCTCCGCTCTTATGTTTTATTACAGATTCAAGAACAAAAACTGTACAATAGGCACAGTAAAAAAAAGGAATATCTTTCCAGCAATTAAAATGTAATCAAGTTAAACAATAAGAAGTCTTTGCTGAGTCATTAACATCAATTATGCAGAAATCTATCTGATGTGAACATATAACAATGGTACGACCCTATACACTATTCTTCTGTTTGGACCTCTCGTGTTGAGTCCTCCTCAGTGATGGGATCAGATGATACTTTCTCATTTTCTGATTGGCTGTCGTCATCTTCTTCTTCTTCCTCCTCCTCCTCAATAACAACATCCTCCTCAGTTTCTATGACATCATCCAATGAGAGAGCCTCATCATACCTGCAATCAACCAATGAAAAATTATAATGACCAACACATATATGAGAGAGCATCACCATACCAGCAATCAACCTAATCTGAAACAAGAGGCCCATGGGCCACATCGCTCACCTGAGAAGCTTTGACCATTCTGTTCTTTACCAGATTTCCCGCTTGTTATACATAATGCATACCCACCCTACCCCACTGATCATAATTTAGACATTTTGAAATCTACACTACCCCATGATCCTTCCATGGGCACATATGTTTCAGCTTTTTTGGCCCAGTGGTTCCTGAGAAGAAGATTTTCAAAGATTTTTCCTATATATTTCTATGTAAAACTTTGATTTCCCATAATGGCCCCGCCCTTCCCCCGGGGGTCATGATTCCTACAATTTAGAATTTACACTACCCCAGAATGCTTCCACATAAGCTTCACTTTTTCTGGCCCAGTGGTTCTTGAGTAGAAGATTTTCAAAGAATTTTCCTATATATTTCTATATAAAACTTTGATTCCCCATTGTGGCCCCGCCCTTCCCCCGGGGGTCATTATTTGAACAATTAAGAATCTACATTATACCAGGATGCTTCCACATAAGTTTCAGCTTTTTTGGCCCAGTGGTTCCTGAGAAGAAGATTTTCAAAGATTTTTCCTATATATTTCTATGTAAAACTTTGATTCCCTATAATAGCCCCGCCCTTCCCCCGGGGGTCATGATTCCTATAATTTAGAATTTACAATACCCCAGAATGCTTCCACATAAGTTTCACTTTTTCTGGCCCAGTGGTTCTTGAGAAGAAGATTTTCAAAGAATTTTCCTATATATTTCTATATAAAACTTTGATTCCCCATTGTGGCCCCGCCCTTCCCCCGGGGGTCATGATTTGAACAATTTAGAATCTACACTACCCCAGGATGCATCCACATAAGTTTCAGCTTTACTGGCCCAGTGGTTCTTGAGAAGATTTTTTAATGATCCAACCCTATATTTGTCTTTTCTTGATTATCTCCCCTTGCGAGGGGATATGTCCCTTCATTTTAACAATTTAAATTCCCCTTCACCCAAGGATGCTTTGTACCAAGTTTGGTCAAAATTGGCCCAGTGGTTCTTGAGAAGAAGTCGAAAATGTGAAAAGTTTACAGACGGACAGACAGACAGACGGACAGACAGACGGACGGACGACGGACAAAATGTGATCAGAAAAGCTCACTTGAGCCTTCGGCTCAGGTGAGCTAAAAATTACAATTACACCAATAGTAAAACTGATCAAAAACAGAAACTTTCAGTCATTATGACTGAAGAATTTATCATAATCAGAAGTTTGTTGTGACTGTCCAAACAGAAGCCATATATTATCTTCAAATATATATTTTTGAATTCTATGTACAAACTAAAAAAAAGAAACATGTTTAATACAAAAAACAGAATTTAAGTGCCATTACACATACAACCACACCTAGGACTTGATAAATAAAGCACAAGTCAGAAGTAGGGTGATCTGGATGTAAGAATAATCTGAAAGAATTAAGGTTAAACTTGGACTTTGACAAAATATCACATAATCAGTTTCACAAAATCCTTACAATTTTGATGGAATTTTTTTTACATTCCATTTTTCTAGATTATCCATCTTGTAACAGGAGATGACCCCGAGCTAGGTTCACTTTATGAATAAAATGGTCCTCTCTTTATCTCAATTAGTTAAATTGTATCAAAATAAAGTAGACTTAGTGCTCAAGTTTCCTATAACAAACTTTCATTTTGAGAATCCAGTTTTAGGAAAACATGCTTTGTAAAAATGCAATGTTCTTGAATTTTGCAGAAAACGGGTGTATTTGACAAAAGATAGAATGCTTTCCATGTAATCAACTATTATTTTTAAAACACAGCCACAAAATGATTACAGGTTAACCAGATTTCCGATATATTCATGTGTGATCTCTACTGTCTACATACAATGTCAATAGGTATTCTCTTGTATGTCTACACCTTTATATAACGCCAATTTTCTAAAGTACAGCGTCAATGCTAATTCCAGACTATACACCTACAGTAAAACACCCTTATACTAAGTGAAGCTTAAAATGAATTGATGCTTATAACAAAGTGATTGTCATTCCCTCTTGACTTTGAAATATATTGAACATTAAATGCCATAATGAATTACATTTATAACGAAGCAAAATTGTCGTCCCTGGCACTTCATTATATTAAACATGTTTTACTGTATGTATAAGAGCAGATCTTGGTTAACAGGTTATTTTATAGATGAAGACAAAACATTTAAAAGCAACATCTTTTTTCTTTAAACAGCTCATTTCAATTGATTATACTTTCATTGTCAAAATATTGAGGTAAAGTGTATATTTTGTATACAATCTGAAGTGCTGTTTCATTTACTCCTTTAGAAATCAATTTAATCAGAATTTTGTACATTCTCAAATGCAGAATAGTCCAATTTAAAGATTACATCTTTGAGTGAGATGTTAGTCTGTGTACGTCAGCAGCACTACATTTTACAGCATTCACAACCAAGCAGGTTTGTGTGTAATTTTCCTTTTCATATCAATCAAACACATGTACATACTAGGTATATACTCTACATATACAGCATGCAAAAGAAAGCAAAGCAGATTTTATACAGACAGCTTGCCACTACAGTGAATGAAGGCGGTATATTAACCCATGTAAACCAATGATTGACTTACCTTTTCACCCAGGATAAAAGTTACTTTAAAAATATCATTATTCACTTTATTAATTAAATTTACAAAAATTCACAAACTGATACCAGTATTTCTAGTGTTTACTTCCTTGAAGCAATTTTTTATTTTTAAAGAGATCCACATTAAAATCAGAATGTTGCAGCATTGACAAAATATATTATGTATTTTACAGTATTAAACTAACTTTGACTAAGAATAACATATTCAGTAATCCATGCGACATTCTCTATCATAATCATGTACACATAACTACAGTAGTCTTTATACTTACAAATCTGTCTCCTCGCAGTAATGTAACACGCCGTTATCAATAAGCTCCTGATACACCAGCTTCACGTTATTCCAGTCCTCCGTGAAGAAGAGTTCACCCTCTAACGGATCTAGTGTCTGAGAAAAAGAAAACAATTCAATAGAATTCATATCATACAGCAAAATATCAAGAACATCCACCTCCAAAAACTTAATATTGAAAAAAATTTCATGTTTAGTTCCTAGCTCTAACATGCAGAAGTGCATGTTTGACAAAGTTATTAAAATAAATTATCAATTTTTTATCAGATAATTCCATCAGTCTATTTGAAAGGCTTTTAGAGTCAATAATTGCACACTGTGTCTCTAAAATGGAAATTGTAATGTACATCAAGAAAAAAATCTGTGTTGGGTGTCTTGTAATAAAAAAAAATCTTTCAAGTACAAGTGTCTTTTTCACATCCCATTTGGTCAACAATTTTCATGTATAAAATCCCACCTTCAGACAGCACTGTGCCACTTGAGCTCCCACCACCCTCAGCATTTCTTCCTGGGCTTGTCGACTCCAGGTGGAGTGACCTTGGGGCAGCTGTATCCCAGACAGAACGAGGCGATTAGCTTGAGCCGGAAGCCTGTGGAACTCCCGAGGTAGGGACCTAACCCTGTATAAATCAAATGTTCTGTTACATTTCAAATGGACCACATTTTGACTTTCAAAACTGGTTTATATACTTCTTAATTCAAAAATCCATTTATATTATGTTTCATAATTTTTTATTTATAACTCATTATGCTATGTTCTAAAGAACAAACCCTCTATTTCAAGTGCATCCAAATCACATGTATGTAAATGTATTTCTTATTCAAATCAATTAGCATGCAGTCACAAAATTTAATCAATGTTTGTACACTGTATTTAGGAGTACACAATATCAAATTCAACATCACAGTAAACACACCACAGAAGCCCAGTATGTGCCTAAAACACACAGTCGCACACCCTCACCTGTCCAGTGTAACACACACACACACACCCTCACCTGTCCAGTGTAACAATCTCAGAAGTACCAAAGTCTACATATAACACCAGGACCTGACTCTGATGGTCTGGAGCCGTGATGACCAACCCTCTATACCAACACTGGTCAACTGCAAACTGAGCACAGCACATCATCCCTGTAACATGAAACCAATTGATTTGTACATTTAAATTCAACATGGCCTGGGGAAGAATAATAACACTGAATAACTTCTCTAAATATTGTCCATAGATAATTGGTCCTAATGCTTGTATGACGATGAGGTATCTTTGTTTCAGTCTGCTTCAAGTACTGTAGATCACTTAATTTTCGCGACATCTTATTTTCGCGAGATAGTCATTGACTCTTTATTAGTGAGACAAAATTTTCGCGAATATATAATCTTAAGGAATTCTATAATACGCGAGAATGAAATTTTCGCGAGCATTCCGTCTCGCATAATTACGCGAAAATAAAGTTCTCGCAAATAAAAAGTGATTTACAGTATATTCCCACACCTATTTTATTTTAAAAGATTTCTGGAATTCTCATGATTGAACACTTGTGACTTGGAACAGATACACAGATCCCCATTGGTCATCTGTGTAATGTACACAAGGTTATTTTCACCTGTGTTATTTTCGCCTTCTTGCACTTGCGGACAATTTTGCCCCATTTTAAATTCGTAGAGTTGTAGTTCTGTTTAAGAAATTATGTGGTATTCTTTGAATTTTCCCGTTTAAATTTCACCTATCATGAAGAGGGCGAAAGGGGCAAAAATAAAACGGGCGCGAAAATTTCCCTGCATACAGTATCACACTTCTTCCGATTGAAAAAAAAAAGAAATCGCATTGGGATAAGTATTTGTTAATTAATTTCATTTTCAGATGAAGCAAGTGTATGTTACCCAACATCCACATTTCTACCTGGTCTTGGCCTCTTTAGGGGCGGAGCTACAGGTCCAGCCTCGTTAAGCTCCACCCACATTAATTTTGTTCTAGTCTGATTTGATGCAGGTTAATTTAATAATTTCTACCTGGCCTTGGTCTCTTTAGGGGCGGAGCTACAGGTCCAGCCTCATTAAGCTCCACCCACATCTGTTCCAGTCTCGTTAGCTGTTCATTAATTTCATCTGTCCTTTCATCAGCTTCATCGCCACTATATCTAGTATGCTGGTAATAAACCTGTTTGTATTAAAGAACAAATATACAAGTATTAAAACATGAAGAGGCAAGAAAAAAGAATTCAAGGAGCATTCTTCGCATATATACAGCGAAACTTGACCAATCTGGATGTTGTGTACATGTATTCCCTAATCCTATCTAATACAACATTAATGTATATTCATGATAGTAAATACCCTTCCTATTTTATTTTGGCCTGTTGGGCTTTATAAGACAGACAAACTTACCACATTTGGAACCTCCACATGGGTGATCAGAACAGTAAAATATTCTCCAATGGAGAAAGACGGCATACTTTGGTATGGGTTATTTGTCTGCAAATGGAGAAGAAATCCATTTACATGTAAATATCTTGAGCCATGTCTTCAAAAACTGTGAATATGAATATATATATCTGAGTATTTTAACTCAGATTTAAAAATACTGTACATGTTCGTGAGAGTAGAAAATTATACTCTCAGAGACATTGTCTGCATTTCTTGACAATGTTCTAACCCTAATTAATTGGAAAAACATAAGGATTGTAAATTGATTCAATCACTAGCTTATGAATGTCAATGGAAGTGAAGACAAACTTATGAATGAACAAGATCAAAAGGTTGACCTGTTGACCTCTTGACCTGTGTACCTTGAGCATGTTCTCTTATCTCCTGACTTTATACCTTGAGTACTTTCTCTATTTGACCTGTGTACCTTGAGTACTTTCTATTTGACCTGTGTACCTTGAGTACTTTCTATTTGACCTGTGTACCTTGAGTACTTTCTATTTGACCTGTGTACCTTGAGTACTTTCTCTATTTGACCTGTGTACCTTGAGTACTTTCTACATGACCTGTGTACCTTGAGTACTTTCTCTATTTGACCTGTGTACCTTGAGTACTTTCTACATGACCTGTGTACCTTGAGTACTTTCTCTATTTGACCTGTGTACCTTGAGTACTTTCTATTTGACCTGTGTACCTTGAGTTCTTTCTCTATTTGACCTGTGTACCTTGAGTACTTTCTATTTGACCTGTGTACCTTGAGTTCTTTCTCTATTTGACCTGTGTACCTTGAGTACTTTCTATTTGACCTGTGTACCTTGAGTACTTTCTATTTGACCTGTATACTGTGAGTACTTTCTATTTGACCTGTATACTGCGAGTACTTTCTATATGACCTGTATACCTTGAGTACTTTCTATTTGACCTGTATACCTTGAGTACTTTCTATTTGACCTGTATACCTTGAGTACTTTCTATTTGATCTGTATACCTTGAGTACTTTCTCTATTTGACCTGTATACCTTGAGTACTTTCTCTATTTGACCTGTGTACCTTGAGTACTTTCTATTTGACCTGTATACCGTGAGTACTTTCTATTTGACCTGTATACTGCGAGTACTTTCTATCCGACTTGTATACCTTGAGTACTTTCTATTTGACCTGTATACCTTGAGTATTTTCTATATGACCTGTATACCGTGAGTACTTTCTATTTGATCTGTATACCTTGAGTACTTTCTCTATTTGACCTGTGTACCTTGAGTACTTTCTATTTGACCTGTATACCTTGAGTACTTTCTATTTGACTTGTATACCTTGAGTACTTTCTATATGACCTGTATACCTTGAGTACTTTCTCTATTTTGACCTGTGTACTTTGAGTACTTTCTCTATTTTGACCTGTGTACCTTTAGGCCTTTCTCTATTTTGACCTGTGTACCTTTAGGCCTTTCTCTATTTTGACCTGTGTACCTTGAGTACTTTCTATTTGACCTGTATACCTTGAGTACTTTCTATTTGACCTGTATACCTTGAGTACTTTCTATTTGACCTGTATACCTTCAGTACTTTCTCTAATTTGACCTGTATACCTTGAGTACTTTCTCTATTTTGACCTGTGTACTTTGAGTACTTTCTCTATTTTGACCTGTGTACCTTTAGGCCTTTCTCTATTTTGACCTGTGTACCTTTAGGCCTTTCTCTATTTTGACCTGTGTACCTTGAGTACTTTCTCTATCTCCTGACTGTTGAGCATCAGTTCCAGTAGACTGTCTTCTTTCACAGCCAGCCCCTCCCTCTCTAAGACAGAGGCAAAGTCCTGATGATCCGGTAACATGATCTTAACCTTCAACGGCTCTCCTTCAACTCTATCCTGTAAATGAAACAGATCTTCTTATAGATGGTATATATGCATTATAAAGCAGAACTTTGGTATCCAGAACATCAACATCTTGAATACTGTAAAAGCAGAAATACTCATGGGGTATTAAATATGGTTTATTTTGTTCTTAATAATTATCAATGAAATTAAATCCCACACAAAATTTATATGACTATAAATTAAATAGGGTTACTTTAAAAACAATGAAATTAAATGCCCACAATTCCACAAAATTTTAACCTCATGAAAATTTGTGCTTCTACAGTATTAAGGATATGTTAGGTGAGTTGAAACTTCCAACTATATTTTATTTCTGGTATAACCTCAATAACTCATTTCCTTGGATGTCTCATAGCTCTTTTCCAAAGTCCCACCAAGTTTGAGATAATGAGATTTCACAGTTCTTGACAACGGACATTCATTTCTTTACAGTTTCTTTCATATGTAAAATATTTGGAAGAGCAATTTACTGAGTAAACTTTAGTTTTTGATAATTTAATTCTGGTTGTAACGCTGTAATTGATTGGATAAAAAATTTACTTCATATCGTATAAAATGGGTTGCCTACGTCACAATGACTTACGTCAAAAACGTATCAATCCGCCTGACGTTACATTCAAATTTTGTACAAATTGAAGTCATTTTGTTAGAACAATCATCTTTTTTTCTTATGTCAAATGAATGAAAATTAAATTATAAGTAATGAATTTAATAGCTACCCATTTTATACGGTATAAACTGGGTTGGAACAGTTTACGCTTTTTTATAAACCGCTTCGCGGTTTATAAAGCGTAAACTGCCCCAACCCAGTTTATACCGTATAAAATGGGTAGCTATTAAATTCATTCCTTAATTCATTGTAACTGGTTATTTATATTGACACCACTGACGTTTGGAATTATAGTATCAATCTCATTACTCAAAGACATGTCATATCTTACTTTACACAGTACACACTTTTGTATTTCCTATAACTTTAAAGAAAAGGATATCTACAAATATTAAGTATACCTCCATGACATCAATAACACAGGCTTTGGTCACACATAATTTATGCATGTAATCCAGAGCTTTCTTGGGCCACTTGCCACTTTCAGAGTTCTGATAAAACAAGTTAAAAAATTACACTTCTTTAAAAAAAATAAATTCAATCTTATCAAATATATTTAACTTTAAAAATACAAAGCCAAAAAGAAACATTTTAAAAACATTTGCATGTTTACACAATAAAGAAAACAAATCAATACTGACAGAATATTTTCAAAATAAATGTTCCGACTCTGCAGTATCCTAGAGAAAGGGGATAGAGTATAAGGGGGATTGTGGACTTACTGGCAGTATGTTGTACAGCACACATTCAAAACACTGAGGAGGTAGGTACATAAAGTCCTTTACATCAGCTCTTATCTTGTCATAGGACAGGTTCTCACAGTTCCCAAAGTCCACAAACTTTACCTACATCAAACAGAAAGAGTTAAATATTGACATACACTGAGCACTTTTTTATAGACACTTGTGTATTCTGAAATTGTAAAAATACTTAATCCCCAAGAGCTCAAAATTATGCCAAAGACAATTTCTGCTACCAAATTATGTCTATTTTTTTTTGATTACCATTGGATGTTTAAAATGCACTATAAGTTCAAATCAGTATAGTACTCACAATTTGAGATGTTATCTCATTCACAAACCAGAAGTCTCTGTTGAGACTGAAGCTCTACTGGTTTGTACTTATAGCAAAGGAAGAGAAAAGTACTTAAGCAGTTGGAAATTGAAACTTTTCAACAGCAATAAATAGAATAATGATCCTTGATTAAGTCTCTTTATGTTCTTAGTGCAGTCTACTTGCATGCCACATTTATGTTATAATCAGACTAAAATTGTATTTGGAGTAGCATTTTGAAAGAATTTCACAGAAATGTCTATTTTTAGTAACCACGGCAACACCGTTCATCGAAATCAAACATAGGTAATCAGAGATTACAGAGCTCACCTCAACGAATGTTGTCTTTAAGTAAGGCAAAGTCACACAATTACCCAAAAAGTGTACATCCAAAAATGCAAAATTTATGCAATTTCGATCTGATACTTTGGAACAGACCTATATAAAAACTTCAAACTAGTTCTTCATCACGAAAATGTGATCAAAATCCAGCATCTGAAGCACGTTTAAGAGTTTTCATCCCTTGATGCATCATTTGGGCAAGTTTGGTTTATTTATGCCTTATAGTTTCTTGGTGATAGACCTGCACCCATAACTTTTACCTGGTCCATTATCTGGAAAATGTATGTCGAATTCAGCATTCGTAGCAAGTCTATTAGTATGCATCCTAAGATGTATCATCCATGCGAGTTTGCACATCATAGGGCTAATAGTTACATAGAAATGAAACCTGCATAAAAATTTCACCTCTTCACTCATCCAGAAAAAAATCAGGGATTTATCAGCCTATTTTGGGAAACGCCATTTTTTGGAAATTGGGAAAAAGTTATCGGCTTTTTGATGAAATTGGGAAAAATATATATGCTGCTTAAACCATGTATTCATTATTCAGGTTCAATATATTTACTTCTTTTATTTAGGCTACCAATTTACAGACAATTAAATATGATCCAACTTCATTAATCACCATACAAGATCAAGTATGAAAAATAGACTAATAAAGTTGCTATGTAAATTTAAATTTAATGAGTATTCATTTTATACAACTTAAGGTAGTATATTTGTGCGCCATGAAATTCCAATTCAGGTCATGGGAGATCAGGGAACTTAAGTCCCTGGGGAAATATAATAATTAACCTCCTACAAAATAATTTAAACTAAATGCACATTTTCTAAAATATGCATTGAAAATATATCTTTCTATCTGAAATAATGCCTGCAGTTCTTACCATTCACTCGTAGATCAATTGAGCAAGTCAAAATGAGTATATAAACCAACAGAAATACACAATATCACTACTTCATAAAAAACTGAGGAAATTCGGAATAAAAGTTGGCAATGTTTTTAAACATGTGTTACAACTGTAGCTTTGCTAAATGAGTTAAACTGAGGAAAATTACAGACAATCTGACTAATTTTCTTTGTGTTTTTCCAAGGATAATTAAAAAAACAATGTTCTGCGATTGGGAAAAAATACTGCCAAATTGGGAAAAAGGGAACTCATTTTCATTTGGGAATGGGGCCGAATTTCGGCCCCTGAGAAGGCACTGATAAATCCCTGAAAATGTAGGTCAGATTCAGCATCTGAAGCCAGCCTGGTAGAATGTAACCTTAGATGTATCATCCATGCAAGTTTGGTCATTAAAGAGCTCATAGTTACTTGAAAATGAAACCTGCCCCAAAAACTTTAACCCGTTCACTCATCCAGAAAATGTAGGTCAGATTCAGCATCCGAAGCAAATCTGGTAGTATGCATCCTAAGATGTATCATCCATGCAAGTTTGGTCAACATAGGACTTATAGTTCCTTGGAAATGAGACTTGCACCAAAAACATTAACCTGTTCACTCAACCAGAAAATGTAGGTCAGATTCAGCATCCGAAGCAAGTCTGGTAGTGTACATCCTTAGATGTATCATCAATGCAAGTTTGGTCAACATAGGACTTCTAGTTACTCGGAAATGAGACCTGCACCAAAAACATTAACCTGTTAACTCAACCGGAAAATGTAGGTCAGATTCAGCTCCCGAAGCAAGTCTGGTAGTGTACATCCTTAGATGTACCATCCATGCAAGTTTGGTCAACATAGGGCTTATATTTCCTTGGAAATGAGACCTACACCAAAAACTGCACCAAAAATGTTAACCTGCTCCAAAAACATTAACCTGGTCATTCCTTTGCTGAAATTGCAGCATCTGAAACTTTGACTTGTGCAATGAAACACACTAGATGCATCTTCCGTGCATGTCTAATCAAAATAGGACATAGAAGTACTTAAAAAGAAAACTGCTCCAAAAAACTTAACCTTAACCTGGGACGCCGACGCCGAGGGTATTACATACGCTCCCCCAACTTCGTTGAGGTGAGCTAAAAACTGATACACAGAATTATGTATCTTATTGTAGTCTACTTGTGTGCCAAGTTATATTGAAATCAGACTAAAACTGTAGAAGGAGTAGCATTTTGAAAGAATTTCACAGAAATTTCTATTTTTAGTTACCACGGCAACACCGTTCATCGAAATCAAAAATCGATACACAGAACTGTGTATCTTAGTGTAGTCTACTTGTGTGCCAAGTTATACTGAAATCAGACCAAAACTGTAGGAGGAGTAGCATTTTGAAAAATTGTTTACAGACAGACGGACAGACAGACAAACAGACAGATGGACGGACGACGGACGCATTACTATCGCATAAGCTCTTCTGGTCTCTGACCAGTAGAGCTAAAAATGCCATTTCAAGTTACCTTGACCCTGTGAGGTTCAAGGGAGAGAATCTTTGCCCTGTACCAGTGTTCATCCAGGTGAAAATAAGCAATACAAGCTTGATTGAGCTGCCAGTTCATCTCCTCAAACTTGTGGGGGTCACTGTCCATGAACCTCTTTTGAATAACTTCACTCATTTCCTTAAATTCCTCATCTAAAAGTAAATAAGAAGTTCAATCATGAAAGGAAATAAAAGAACTGAATTAATTCGATGCTAATGTTCTTTTTCCACAATCCTTGAATGACAGGGGCATAAAAAAAACCATCCATTTTTAAATCAGAAAAGCGAACATGGTGAAAGTATCTTTACCTTGTCTGACTTCTTGAACAAAGATGACGGCATCAAAGTTGACATAGACTGGGATTCCGATAAAGGAGCTATCCTCAGGCAGATTGGGTGGGTCATAAAACATAATGGGGTAGGTTTTGGGTTGTACCTTCACTGGGGTTTTCTTCCTGGACAAAGCCCTATAAAAACAGAATATAAAATTCTTCAACAGTACTTCTTCAATTTAAATTTGTGTACCAGAATCAAAATTATTCAAGATTTCTGCTTTCAATAATTAAAAATATTGACTTTGACAGGCATCATAGGTATCATTAGAGTAAAGCACTTTTTTTATTTGCATGGGTTTTTAGCATTACAGACACTATACAAGTACCCCGGTATACTTTTTTTTTTGAGTCAAGAACCGAAGTAAATGTACTTAATATATATATCACTAAATCCTTTTTATAAAACCTATCGTCTATTCCTTACAGATGTCCGGTTTAAAATTATCAAAGCTATTATCATGAAGATTGAAGAGGCATATTCAGCAGTATCTAATGAAGTCTGACATGCGTATGATGATCAGATACAACCTACAAATTCTAAGTACAGCCACTATCAATGTATTCAGCATTACTTCCTACATGAATGTGTCCTGATACTATTTACATGTATTTGATTAACCAACCTATTATAATGCACAAAAAATTTGGTAAAAGTTCAAATGATGCCATTTTGCCTATACCGACATCGGTGGATAACTTTCAGCTTGATCTCAAACATTTCAAAATATTTCAAAACAAGCCTTTTGAAAATCTGTATTTTATTCAGTGTTTGTTTACCCTGGAGTTGGGATGACCAGGCCTCTATCCTTCATCATCTCGATCAGACTGGTGTAAGATTTTCTGGACGGCTCCAGGGCACTCTCTGGAACCTCCGTCTCCAAGATCAGATCCACAGGGGCAGACATCTTTATTTTCTCACCCTGATGAAAAAAATTGTAAAGTGAAAGAAAATTCAAGAAGTCTCTCCCATTTTCTATAATTATCCACTGCCTCATTAAATAAATAAATTTTCTCTTCTTTATTACAAAAAGTTCGACCCCTTATCTTCCACCTGAAGATTTTATAACTGTTCAGATTTTATGTACAAAACTAATCTTTATTTCTGGAAGTCCAATTCACAAGGTTGTCAGCCCCTTACCTTTTTCTTGATGTAGAGTTTCTTGCCCTGGGTTTCCTCTAACATAAACTCACAAGCAGTTCTGGACCAGGTGCTTTGGTCCCCAGCTGGAACAACCTCCGCCAGGTGACAAAGGAAGGAGAATGCTGCATCCTGGGAAAAATCCTTCCTCAAACTCCGTAACTCGGAGGTCTGAATGGTCTCCGTAAACCCAAAATCCACCAGAAATACCTTGAAAAATAAGTTACGATATGTTTTTAACCAGAAGTCTCTGTCGAGACTGTAGCTCTACTGGTTTATACTTAAAACAAAGGAAGAGAAAAGTAGCAGCTGGGACTTGAGACTTTAAATCAGCAATAAATAGAAAAATGATCCTTGCCACTCATCAAAATAAAAACCAATGCACAGAATTATGTATCTTAGTATAGTCTACTTGTGTGCCAAGTTATACTGAAATCAGACCAAAACTGCAGGAGGAGTAGCATTTTGAAAGAATTTCACAGAAATTTCTATTTTTAGTAACCATGGCAACATTGTTCATTGAAATCAAAAACCGATGCACAGAATTATGTATCTTAGTGTAGTCTACTTGTATGCCAAGTTATATCAAAATCAGACCAAAACTGTAGGAGGAGTAGCATTTTGAAAGAATTTCACAGAAATTTCTATTTTTAGTAACCACGGCAACACCGTTTATCGAAATCAAAAACCGATGCACAGAATTAAGTATCTTAGTGTAGTCTACTTGTGTGCCAAGTTATACTGAAATCGGACCAAATCTGTAGGAGGAGTAGCATTTTGAAAGAATTTCAAAGAAATTTCTATTTTTAGTAACCAAGGCAACACCGTTCATCGAAATCAAAAACCGATGCACAGAATTATGTATCTTAGTGTAGTCTACTTGTGTGCCAAGTAATATTGAAATTGGACCAAAACTGTAGGAGGAGTAGCATTTTGAAAGAATTTCAAAGAAATTTCTATTTTTAGTACCCACAGCAACACCGTTCATCGAAATCAAAAACCGATGCACAGAATTATGTATCTTAGTGTAGTCTACTTTTGTGCCAAGTTATATTGAAATCAGACCAAAACTGTAGGAGGAATAGCATTTTGAAAGAATTTCACAGAAATTTCTATTTTTAGTAACCACGGCAACACCGTTCATCGAAATCAAAAACCGATGCACAAAATTATGTATCTTAGTGTAGTCTACTTGTGTGCCAAGTTATATTGAAATCGGACCAAAACTGTAGGAGGAGTAGCATTTTGAAAAATTGTTTACAGACAGACAGACAGACGGACAGACAGACAGACGGACGGACACACATTTGGTTATATATTGGGTACATCAAGTCCAAGTCCTATTGGATACTGCTTATTGGATACAAAAAAAGTGTACACACGAGAGAGCATTATTTGGGTAGTTTCTGTTCAAATCTTATTGGATATTAATCCTCGTGTCCGTATTTTATTGGGTTTTTTCTTATTGTTTTTTATTCATTTCAAATTTATTATATATTTAATACTTGCTGGTAAATTCAGACAAGACTGAAAACCTTTGGTTTTGAACCCATATTTTTGTCAATTTCTGTGATATAGCTCTTTTATTGTAACACCTAACTAATTTGTTCTTAGCAATAAGGATATACACCTGTGTATTTCAAAATAACTAATATTAAAATATATGAATACCTAAGTGCAAAAAAACTGAATTTTGAAAACACAACTCAACACATCTCAGACTCTGTTCAACCTTTCTTGAATAACAAAATTAAGTATTTAAGGAGAAACCTTTTTGAGTCATGACCAATTAATAATTAGCAAATGCCCATTACATGTTGGGCAGAATGAAGGTATCCAACAGGCTTTGGACAGGTGTCCTATACCTGTTGGGTTGTATTTTGACGAAGGAATTAAACTACCCAAGAACAATTGAACATGTGTACATTGTCCAATTCTATTTGGGTTTCTTGAATCTCCTCATCAAAATACAATCCAACAGGTAATGGACACCTGTCCAACTCTTCTTGGATATCTACATCCCACCCAACAGGCAATGGACACTTGTCCAATTCTTCTTGGGTTTCTTGAATTGTTTCATCAGAATACCACCCAACAGGTAATGGACATCCGTCCAACTCCTCTTGGATATCTACATTCCACCCAACAGGCAATGGACACTTGTCTAATTCTTGGGTTTCTTGAATCTCCTCATAAAATACAACCGAACAGGTAATGGACACCTGTCCAACTCCTCTTGGATATCTACATCCCACCCAACAGGCAATGGACACTTGTCCAATTCTTCTTGGGTTTCTTGAATTGTTTCATCAGAATACCACCCAACAGGTAATGGACATCTGTCCAACTCCTCTTGGATATCTACATCCCACCCAACAGGCAATGGACACTTGTCCAATTCTTCTTGGGTTTCTTGAATTGTTTCATCAGAATACCACCCAACAGGTAATGGACATCTGTCCAACTCCTCTTGGATATCTACATCCCACCCAACAGGTAATGGACACTTGTCCAATTCTAGGGTTTCTTGAATTGCATCATCAAAATACAACCCAACAGGTAATGGACACCTGTCCAACTCCTCTTGGATATCTACATCTCACCCAACAGGTAATGGACACTTGTCCAATTCTTCTTGGGTTTCTTGAATTGTTTCACCAGAATACCATCCAACAGGTAATGGACATCCGTCCAACTCCTCTTGGATATCTACATCCCACCCAACAGGCAATGGACACTTGTCTAATTCTTGGGTTTCTTGAGAATCCCCTCATCAGAATACTACCCAACATGTAATGGACACCTGTCCAATTCCTCTTGGATATCTTCATCCCTTCAATAGTATATAAACTAAAAGGTATTGGACATTCTTCTTGGGTTACTCAAATTTTTTTTCATAAGAAAGAAAACCCAATAGGTATTGGACATTGGTTCAACTCTTCTTGGATATTACATCCCAACATTAGAATAAAACCCAACAGGTGATGTTTATCTGTCGAATTCTTCTTGGGTTACTTATACCCTTCATTAAAATTGTCAAATTTGTCTTGGATATTTATACTCTTGCATTAGATTGCAAACCCAATAAGTATGACATTTACCTTCCCTAGTTGAATTCAAATTTATCTGCATAAGCATACATAAGTCCAAAACATATTTAATACTTTAATTCTAACATTCCACATCTCATTCAGTGTACACTTTACAAATGATAGGAAATATATAAGCATTTTGTGCCTAAACTATTTGGCTTTTAAAGAATTTTATAACCATGTTTGCAAAATTTAAATTTAAATATTGGAACTTGGAGCAAGTCATTACAGGTAGAGCAAGATGCTGAAAACCATATTGATAAATAGATCACACCCTTGATAAAATATTTGCCTTCAGTTGCTAAGATTGTGTTGTATTATATGGAAAATTTCTATAATCCTGTTTTTTACAGATACATGTACAAGACATATTTTCCCTGTAATAATAAAAATACTTCTGGGATGTCAAAGAATGGATTAAATAGTCACCGATGTTAAAAGATATTACATGATCTCATTAATCTGGTTTGGAAATCACAAACTTAGTTTTGAAGCCGATAAAACAGTGTCGCACCAGAAAACTCAGTTACAAGTACAATGAATGAATTCGTTGTATCAAAACTTTAAAATAATTGATGCACTATGTCCAAATCTTTTCGACAAATCGGGATAAAGATATTAAATCAAATCATCACTGTTATAAGTCTTAGAGCTAGAGAAAAGTCATTACATGCCCAAATTTTACATGTAAGACTTTGATCCTATATTTCAATAAATGTCAAAATGGTTTTATTTTTGTTTCTGTTCAATACTTTCTTCTTCAGGGTCTCTCATGGCCCATACTGTATGATTGACCCTGCTCTTTTATATTGCCATATGTTTATCCAGTAGCAGTGGTTATGCTCAGGCAATCTTTGAAATATTCCTCATTTCATGCATCTCCTTCAGTTCTGCCTCTGTCCATTTTATTCATTCTGCAATTAGATAAAGGCATTTCTTTGCCGTATAAAACATGTTTTTCTTGACTACAGCAAGATCACCCTTTATGTTGATCAAACCCAACCAAGAAGTAGAAGTACTAGTATATTTCTTATTCAGAAATATGTATTGATAAATAAAATGGAAGAAAAACTAAATTCTATCAACTCTTTTTTTTCTTCTATGTCTAACTGCATCTTCATCATACCCCCCATCCGCCATAAGTTTATCAAAATGGAATCATCATTCAACACACAAAACGATGTTGCATATGAATTAGACAGTACGTTAGTTTCTGAGTGTTAAGAAGTAGATTTTAAAAAGATTTTACACCTATTCTTTGCAAATTTGAGACTTCTAATGTAACACTATCAGTACATTAGGGGTACATAATCTTCAAAAACATCTCTACACTTAACGATAAAGCTTTCACATTAGTATTGTTTTTAGCCCAATGGTTCTGCTAAAGAGGATTTAAAATTGACCCAAACCTTACTAACTGCTTTGAAATTATGTTGACAGGGACAGAGACACACTTGACACTCCATCCCCCCTTCCTGGGGTATGCTTTGCACAAAATTTAATTAAAATTGACTAAGCTGGATAGAAGTTGAAAATATGAAAAATTACAGTCAAACAGATTATGAATAACTTTCAGCACATCAGAGATGAAGTAGTGATCCTTAAATAAAATACACCTACAAGATGTAGCTGTTTTATTCCTTTGAAGTGATATCTAGTATTGTTTCTTTTCCTGTATGCCACCTCTATCAGAACAAAATGTTATACATGTATTAACATAACCTATGACCATATAGTAGCCCAGTATTTACTTTACAATTAATTAAGTTCTGGAACCAACCCTCACTTGCCCTTAAAACAAATGATTCTAAACTGGCAAAGGTAAAGGGCATCTGAAGAATTTAAAATAAAATGATAGTACAAACAAGCAAACAGTGTGCATGAAAATGTTGGCAAACACTAGAAAAAAATACTAAGGTACTTTCTCAAACTTAACATGAATACTAAAGAGGTTTTATGTAGCTGTATTGCACATACCAAAAGCTTTCCTGCAGTTAAAGGTTGGTTGCCTAGTAGTTATGTAGTATGTACAAGTTTTTCCCTCTATCTCTTCTAAATTTAAGAAGCGAAAATGTCTCTAAAAATCTTATGGTTGGCATGAAGTATTCCTGTTCATTTTACTGATTACTTACAATTGTCCTATTTCTGAGGGTCATCTTCTGATGGGTGTGTTCTCTGCAATGTTCACAATTGAAGTTCCTGTTTGACCTGTTACATATTGAAAATCTTCAATGAACATGATTATGGTTTTAATTTCCATTGTAATTATTGATTACTTTTATTTAAAAAAATCTAAACCAATTTACTGTAACATAATACTTAGGAAAATATTTATGTAATATCAATGGAAAAAAGGAATCATTATCTCCAGTTATCCTATCACAAGTAAGCATTAATCATAAATTCACATACGTAAACCCATTAGCTTTTTGTGCTATTAAATCAAAGTCATCGCTGTGCAATAAAGGAAATCAAGTACTAATCCACAGCTTTGTGGCAATAAAGTTACTATCCCCGAGTAAAAAGTGACAAGCCCAAATATAGAGGCAAAAATTAAAAAGTAACATTGAAAAAAAAGTTCATCGTGAAAAAAGTCAGGGGCCCGTTTCATCAAAAGTCGTAAAGTTAAGCCTTAACTTAGGCGTACTTCCGGGGATTACGCCAAAATTTAGTCGGGCGTAATTTGCGTTTCACCAAGTGGCGTAAGTCTAGTCGTAAAAGATACGCTTAGTCACAGGATTAAGTCCTTGACAACGTTACATTGCGCAGGCGCAAAAACATAAACATTGCCCAAAGCGTACAAACATGTATAAATTGTAGCACGTCAAAGTACAGAATTACACAAGTTATAGATAAATTAATACTTGCACTAATTGAAACATGCATGGGTTTATAGTGTTATGTAAGAGACATGCATCTTTTAAGAAACCAATTTTAGTTTTTTACAATATTTCAATAATAAAAGTCTAATAAATTGAAAGGATGAAAAGGACAGTACATGTACTTGTATTTCGGAATTAAGCAAAACTATTCATTTTGGAAATTTAATTACAGCCATACCCCCTCTTCCCAAAATTGATACAGGTTAATAACTTCGCCTTTGATAATAAATTTCATGATTCGATAAATACTGATTCTACTGACAAATACTAATAATTAAGTTTGAGACATAATAAGATTTTTAAAAATTTTAATAAGAAATGCATATGCAAGCAAAATTAATGAAAACAAAATGCAAACGGTTTACTTAAACAATAAAATGCTTTCTTTGTTTGGTATTACTGGAATGAACGGAAGCAGCTGTTGCAGAAAAAATACATAACCCGCGTAAGCGGGGGTTATGTAAATTTTTTCTGTAATAGCTGCGACCGTTCATTCCAGTAATAACAATCAAAGAAAGACATTTTATTGTTTATATTTATATCTGTTTAAATAATTATTTAAAGTAGGATTAAAAAGATTAATTATTGTATTAATGATGCGAACGTCTTTATACGTTTCATTGATAGAACAGCCACTGATCAAGAAATCTGTACAAGCGACATTCCGACTTTAGTTCATGCAGTGATAAACGCAATGGGTTTTCTTAAGAAATAAAGGAGAATATATTCAGTGGATGTAAATATATATGAACACATTTTGAGTCAAGAAATAAATTTTACACGTTTACTACTATGGTACATGTAAGATAATCCTGTCTATATTTATTAATTTTTTGTCAATTCAATTGATTCATAATTGTTCAGTTATAGAAAAAGATTCTTTACTATCTGCAGATTAAATGTGAAGTACCGTTTTAAAAGTACGCAGAGAGAGAGAGAGAGAGAGAGGGGGGATTGGAAAAATGACTACAAAGATATTCTTACAAAAATTCTCTGCTTGTGTAGTCTCTGTCTTTAAAATTTAGTTACAGCTACTCTTTATTTTGTTTTCATTAAAATGTAAGTAATGCAGGAAATCAAAAACATGTATATTTTCATCTTATGTGCTTTATATGCACTCACATGATCTTATACTATGTAAGATTTGCTCTTTTAAACAAAATTATGAACATTAAAGATGTCTTCTGCATCAATGTTTGTCTGAGAAAAAAAAAATAGGAATAATTCATTCTTGAACTTAACTGTGTAATTATCACCATCTTACATCGATATTATAAAAGCAATAATTTATTACCACTTTCAAAAATCTCTTATTGTCTATGAGACCCCAACCCCCTCCCTGGGTTGGGGTCTATGATTCGCCGGGAACATCACTTGTCCCAGATACCTAGGAAAATAATTACTTTCGTCCTTAACTAAGTAATCTGTACAACAGTGTATTATTTAAAATTGGAATTATTCTGATCATTGGAATTTGGGGTTTTCAAGAAAAAATCCCTTAGTTAGACTAACTTAGACAACTAACAAGAATTTCCATTGCATTTTGTGTTAGTATTTGACTAACTTAGTTAACTAACAGGAATTTCTATTGCAAATTGTCTTAGTATTTGACTTAGTTAACTAACATGAATATTTCTAATAAAATTTGGCTTAGTTTTAGAATGTAAGTTTTTTTTTCTATTTATTTTATAATTATTTTGTGTTAATTTATTTTATTTGTTTCTGGAATGTTGTTTGTGCTTGTGTTCTTTTTTTTTTTCTTTGCATGCATTTTATTTTTTGGACTTAGCCTAAAATCAAGGCTTAGTCAGATTTTTGTCAGTATCAGTAGGGTTAGTTAGCGCACGCGTAAAATGGGGTTAGTCATGCCAAGCACAACTAACCCCCTACTGCGCCTGCGCCGCTACTTTCTAATCGTAGATTATGATAAAAAACGTTCAAATTAACATCCCATCGTGAATAATGTTCAGTAAATACTCTCAAAAGATTCCAGAATCCTCACCAGCTTGCGTAAATTTCGTAACTCGTAATGTATTTCACACTCAAACGCCGAGGAAGGTCGGGTCATTTCGTTGTCTCCAATTTTTCACTAACCTTGCAGTTTCATTCAAAAAATCCCATCCTTCGCGTCAACATTGCCAAGAAAATGCTGTAGTAAATAAAAATATGTTAACAATAGGAAAATATGCTTTGAAACGCGGAGAAACACGAAGATATGTAGCCTCCTTCGATCTAAACACAGCCAGTGCAGACACAGCTCGGCGTCACTTCCGCTGTGACGTCAGATTCATTCGTATTCAATCGTAGCTACTCGGTTATTTCCGAAATCCTCTTCGGGTCTTGTTCTTCTATACGGAAAAGGACGAGTTTGATCCGACCGCCCCTCCACTATGTAATGGGTTTCATTTGTATTATTCTTTGGACAGTGTTATCCAATATTTTAGAAAATGTTAATCAATAAATATACATAAAGTTTTGTGACGAGGTTACTTCGAAACACGTATATATTAGATTTAATCCACAATATTAACGTACCTTTCTTTTGCAGCTTAACGTTACATCACAGGTAGGCTGACAGGTATATAACCCTGTCTCTCTAATTGTTCACACAACTATTTGTTCGTTTTAATGTTGAATTTAGTTTTTTCTTGGTGAAGGTAGTTTATGTTCAGATGTAATAATAATTCTAAAAAACATATTTTGATATAGGAATAAAAATCTGGTAATGTGGGGAGACACCCCTTTATGATAGTGGACACATATAACAGAATGTTTACGATACTACAATTAAATTCCAAAATTTAAGCTAAAACTAGCCTTTCTGTTTTAGAATAAGAGGGTACGGATTTTTGATAAAGGTTTTGTTTTGGATTTTTTAGTAGTAATGCTTTGTGAATATGTCACAGAAGAATGTGTTAATCAGAACAGTCAAAGAACCCTTGAAGTACGGAACACGGAAGATGGGGGGGGGGGGCGTCACGTCCCCAGGCACATGTGATGACGAGTGCGAAACACGAGTCTATGCCATTCGTCAATATAAATCATCCCAATCATAAACCCAATCCATAATAAACATTCAAATAAAAAATTCAATAACTTTCTTGTATCATGTTCAATAAAACCTCATGTCACATAGTTTTTGTCATTCAAGTGACCGCATGGATAATATCTCCTTCCTTACAGTATTTTAAATATACACATTTTACGTATGTGTGTTCATGAGAAAGGACGTCGGATTTCAGAAGTCCAGCTTAATATAAACACGGATTGTAAAGAAATTCACAAAAAACCTGTGAATATTACAGAAGAAAAATTCGAAATTCAGGTGCTGTTCGAAAATCAAGAAAAAAGATACCCGTTGATCATTTCACATATTCGAGAGCTGTGACATTCACGACAAATCTGTATCAGGGTCGATAACTCTAAACCTGTGGATGAAGTACAGCTGCACTTTATTCTAGTTGAGCAAAGAACACAGCAAAGATGGATTATTCTGCTAAAATGCTATATTACAATAGGTGTGATATTTTGATATATTTCTGTGTGGAATTCATGTCAAAAACTTGATTTCTCGTTGCGATTGGTCGAATATTTGCAGGGTTCCGTAAAAGCATTTCGTAGTTTGTACTACGCACTGTAATTTGTTAAAGACTTATATTTCACTTGCAGAAATTTTGTCTTTGTACATAACAAAGCCCATTTCATACTGTAATTCAGATTTAATATACATGTAATTTTGCCTTGGTGTTTAATAATCTATTTACACGGCACATGTTTTCCTGGCTCCGCCCATCGCTTGTATATCCATGCAGTTATTATACACTTTACTTCAAATGTAAAACACCGCAGCCATGACAAATAATGTCAGTGTCTTTTTTTTTTAAATTACTTCAAAAGTAAAACACCGCAGCCATGATACATTATGTCAGTGTCTTTTTTTTAAATGAATAAAAATGTTTCAAATTCAGTGTTCTGTGATAACATATGCATGTAATACCTTGTACATCCCCCTCCCCAATTCCCAGTAAACACCAATCCCTCATATTTGGTTAGAAAATTCTTTTGTCAATTAGTCAATAACGACTATAGCATAATCAACATTAACTTCTATTGTTATACCTTTATAATTTTTTTCCTACAAAATCTATTCGAAAAAAAAACTCTAACATTTCTAATGTTTTGCTGAGCAGGCATAAAAAAATGATGTTGGACGCCGAGTGAGATGTTGGACCGTTCGATGAGATGTTAGACCGCTTATGTCACAGGATGGGCGGTGTATAATCTCATTTTCATTCGTTGATGTTCAACAGTAACAACACATGCACGGAAGTCAGTACAAAATGCATGTAAGTCAAAAAAAAAAATAAATAAAATCAATGAAAAGTATAACAAAACATTTATTGACCGCGTTTGACGGCAAAATGGGTTTTGTCGACCCTCGAACCAAATTGTCAGGCAGACTTTTAAGTATCCTATGCATTAAATTACAGTCCTTGGACCGAAAGTCCAATGGTTACACTCTCCATTGCGCTAGGTTAGAGAAAATTCGACCCAAACATATGAAAAACTCTAAAACAGGCATCTAAAAGTGACAAAGTATAATTTTTTCGCTCAGATCTCAATATTGATGAACGTAGAAATTAATCTGCAATTGTTGTGTAGGGCAGTTTTGCACGTTTAGATTGAATGGCTGGGAGAGGTCTTTTAACAGTCAAATGATTCTTTCTAAAGTAAAAAAAAAATATTGTAACATTTTTTTCAAATATCTGATGCTTTGAAAAGTGAGTTTTACCTTACTGTATACATTCTTGAAAATCATTAGATAAGAAATTCAAACATTTGTAGATTACTGCTTGTTGCGTATCAGTATAGCTCTACATGGATGTGTTCACACAGTTTATGAATTCAAAATAAGACTTGAATAAGACGAAGCATATTTTTCTTGAGTAGTCCTTCAATACATATCAAGGTCATTTGTAATTGGGCCGAAGGATTTCAAGTTCTGAAAACATATAAAAATGAATTCCTTTGTGCATGTCAGTTGAATGACCCCTGCTTGACACCACCCCCCTCTATCCCAGCATCTCTTGAGCTTTAAAGTCATGTAAAACTTCTATCCGATTGTATGATTATATTGACACCTTCATTTTTAGTCACAATGTTGATCGTTTCCTTCAAAAGCAAGAACGAGCCGTCCTTCCTTGTATTTTATAAAATAATTGTTCGAGTGCTGCCAAAAGTAAAGTGTACAACGACTGATAATATTGCTGTCAGTGTATGAATAAAACTGTGATAAAACCACAGGCACTTCGAGGCAGGACCCCCCCCTTCCATTTCTTTTTAAGGTGGGTTGGCTTAGCCTCCCTCACCCACCCCCACCCCCTTTTCTGCAAAGATATATATTATTATGCATTGAACATTTGGGCGTAGTTCCACCCTCTCTCTTACACACACCCTTCCAACCTTCAACAGACACAGTGCAGTTTACATGTAAATGGTAGCGTTTAAAAAAACAGCATTGAATTAAGTTCAATCTTAGGACATTTCCCATTTCCCGCTCTTCCAAAATACTAGTATCTGAAATAACAAAATATGACAATATGTTGCAGATACCAATAAACTGAATTACTTAAATTGTTAGAAAAAAAGAAAAAGACTGAGCATCATATGACAATTTTCGTTATCTCTAGCATTCTTAGTAAAATGTTGAACACACTGTCACCATTTTATGACGCGCTCATACTTACATGCATTAAAATTGGAACAGCTAGGTGTATATTGGAGTAAAATTCTTGAGGATTCTTCTCTATACATGTATGAAAATAGAATTGCCTTTGAACATTTAAACAAAATTGTAGTCAAAAGGTTAGTCCGAAATACCTGACGTTTTACAGGATTTTTGACGATTTTGATATCTTACGTGCCAGGAAAACGTCAGAATCGGCGCCATTACGAAAACTGGAAATTTAGTCGTCTCCAACCGCAGTTCATTTTTTGATACTTGCAAACCGAACTAAATGTCGAATTCAGAATTTATATAAAAAAAAATTGCCTTTAGCACTCACCAATATCAATGTGAAGAAAATATCTCTATACATTTCGTCAAAGGAGTTGCAAGATATTAAAATGCACGAAATGATGACAAATCTCGACAGTGTGATAAAATCTTTTCAACGGATTGTATGTTTTATAAATGAACAATAAAAACTATATTGGTGAGTACTTTATTTATTGTACTATTGTTACCTTGTGACTTTGAAATTTAATTCGGTTCGCAAGTATCTAAAATCAACTCGAGAATGCCGCCTCCGCTTGGAGGCGGCGATTTCCCAGTTTTCGTAATGGCGCCGGTTCTGACGTTTTCCTGGCATGTAAAATAGCAAATTCGTAAAAAGTCAGGAAAACGTAAGATTCTTCGGACTATCAAAAGGTGTAAATACTGAGTTATCATTCTGACCATCGTACTTATCCCTCCATATTCTTCCTCCAAACTAGTCAAAAACCACAAAATATTGATGGATAGGTATTGGTACTGATTGCTAAACTATAGAAAAAAATGCTAAGATTGTCCAATTAATAAATTTATATTTGTGATCAATGGAGAAATAAATATGTTTAAGTCGATAACACGTTCTATTTAAGGAATCACTATTTAGTAAACAATCTCTCACCAGAGGGCGCGCTCCGCTTACACATGTGGTGGAACGGAGCGTAAAACGCCCTCTGGTGAGAGATTGGTTAGTAGAGTGCTGGTACTCCTGGGCAGTCACAGTTTTACGAATGGAGATGCAGCAAAGAAATAAGAGGCGTCAAATATTTTAAAACATGGAAGCCAGAGGATCAGCCAGGCGACTTCAACATGTTCATGAGCAGTAGTCGATCTTCACGTGTGTATTGACTTCAAAAAGCTTCGATGGACGATTAAATATTCTCTAAACAGAAGCCTCTATAATGAACTGATCAACACAAAATGGATTCTCTGAAAAGCGTATATACATACCACCATACTAGTAATAATTATGTCTAAAAATCGGACAGATTGACGGACGGACAGACAGACAAAATGATTGTTAAGATGCGTGCATATACGAACTCGTTTACTTCTAGTTGAAGGATCTTTGATGGGGAGGGGGGGGGGGGTCTTAAATAAATATATAAATATATTCTGGAGCAAATGAGTTTAACAATGGTGTCATAAAGTATATTTTGTATTTACTTCCACTCGAAAAATTCAAAATAAACGGAAACAATACTTCCATGTTAAATCACTTAAAATATAAATTTTAAACTAGAAACAGAATACATTAATTTTTCATATTTATTTATTCATTGGTGATTATTAAGTCTGAGTTTAGTTAGTCATGATCAAAACCATTTTTAAGATCAAGAATTGGGTACGGAAAACGGAACTGGAAATATCCGATGCCGTACATGTCGTGGTAAAATATGGATGATTGGAAAAATGTTAATTGAAACATTATGAACGGCTAGTATTCGATATCCTTAATATGAGCCACATTTTCCCAAGTTAAGGGTTTCTGATCCAGGAGCGGTATGAGCCACTGAGCGAATAAAATCCACAATCTGAATTTTCTTGAAAATATGGGATTTTCCCACTAATTTCACTTTATACTTTACAATCAGTTTGTTCTGTTTTGCACATATATGATATTCATTAAATCCCCGTTTCAGATATTTGTGGATTCCTCAACACCCCTGTACTGTAGACGTAATAAAATTAATTAATTGATAAAATAATCTTTTCTTCCTCGATATCCATCTTCTTAAAAAATCCCCTTAAAGTCTGTGTGGGGATTTTTTCTTCTTCTAGTATATTATTCAGGACCAATTGTAGATGTACACTATACTACTGATGCTTACAGGAGAATAGCTACAAGTCGAGGCTTACCCACATATGTACCTGACGTTACTTATTTTCCTTATATAAAAAATATAGTAAAAAAAATCATATCTAATACACAGTCCTTATTTTTTCCTTTATAAATAATAAACCCCGTACCTAATGATATATAATAGGTATGGGTTTTTTTTATATATAAGAAAAATAAGTAACGCCAGGTGCTAGTGGCTTAGCTTGAACAAATCTCTGGATACTGAAGAATGGTACTATATATATGATTAATTTGGTGTCCTAATAATAATTTATATAGAAAGATTTAGTACCGGTACAATTTGTACAGGTACAAAGTGTTTGGTATTTATAAACAAGATTATTCGCTTATTCTCGTAAAGAAGAAATGTACCCATATACGCGGATATAGATCTAGTGGAGTGCACGGTTCCGCCCCCTTCTCTGTTAATTTTGAGGATTATTTAATTTACAGTGTGAAAAAAATATTCTAGGCGAATACCCTTTTCGTCATCTCGGGAAACTCAACCCCTATAGATTGTAATGTCAGATAATTTTGAAGCTTTGCAAGATATTTATGAAGAGATATATGAAATTAAGGCAAATAGTCAGATTAATACATGTACGTCAGCCCCTTTTATCCCCCCCCCCAATATACTATAAGGTCTATTGTACTTTATTTTATAATAGGATGAACAGTTTTGGATACCCCCTTCCACATGTGGAAAATACCTTGTTCTGCGCACGGCAACCGTGCAAAGGGTAAATACTTTGTCCAGGTTTAGTAAAACCACTCCTTGAATTTGAAGTTATTGAATGTATAGGCTAAATCAAGTAAAAGTGAACGCCACCCCCTTTTTTATATATAGAAAACATCAATTTGTGTTAAGTTGGAATAAAGATTTATATTTCATAGATATATGAAGCTCTGGAAGTCAACAATACATGTACTTGGTTTAAAATATTCATTTTAAAACTCTGCAAATTCCTTGGGGTTCTGACCCAAGAAGTCAACGACTATACCCTATCTGACCCAAGAAGCTTAAGTCAACGACTATTCCCTATCTGCTTTGCTCGTATATTTAAAGTTAGAAAATATCAATATTGGTTGGTCATTTCAAAAAACAAAAATAATGAGAATACATGTATGTTGGAAAAAATCTCGTCATGTATACAAGAAGGCCTTGATCATTGACGGATGCAGAAGGGGGGGGGGGGGGTCCGGGGGTTGGACCCCCCTTTATTTTTGTAAACACACATAGAGAGACAGAGAGAGAGATACAGAGAGAGTCATATTTTTTTCTATAAAATGGATATTTACATAAATACGTCTAATAATTTGAAAATATGAAAAATCTCTGTCCTTTCTGCTCGCTAGGTCTGTAGATTATCACGGATTTGCTCTAAATTCCGTCGTGTACATTCACAACCCCGGCTAAGGGCTCCGAGCATCCACAAGTAATCCAGAATATATATATATATATATATACCATTTTTGGACCATTTCCAGAAGTAACTTACTTTTAGAAGTATGCATAAAATATTTTTTAATCAATGAAGAGAAAAGTTTAAGGTGGCTCATTACATCCACCGTTTATTTTAGATTTCATGACAGCACCACTTATCATGTAGATGCCAAATATCCAAATGGAGATATTGATATCGTAAATATTTTTTAGAGAATTTTTTAAATTTCTTTTTATTTTAGTGAAATGTTTTATTTCAAGTTTATTATTCCCAGAATTTCAGAACTTTCAGTGTCAAATGATGGACATCTTCTTTAGACAAGTACAAACAATGAAAATACTTCATAATACCTAATATTAATTTTATTAGAAAAAATAGTTTTCTTCTAAAAAACAATAAATGTCATTATCTTTTTAATCTGCGCATAAAATATTTTAAAAATGAGTTCTGAAGAGACAAGGAATGTATTTCAATGAATTGCTTGTGACAAATTGAAAGAAAAATGTTTTAACGAAATGAAAATTCCAATTTCGAAAATATTTGGTATAAAATGTCCTTTTTCAAGAGTTATCTTTCCTAATTACCCAAGACTCAAAACACAAAGGAACGTTTGAACATTACATCTAAATTTCAAAATAAAGCTTTAAACTTCCATAATATATATTTAAATCAATAAAGCAAATGTACAAAATAACACCAACACAGTAAATTGTGCAAGTGCATTACTTGTTTGGCGAAGATTTGGCTGTTGTTTTCTTTTGTTTCTGCTAAAAAGTAATCCCTCTTGGTGTATGTAAAATGAATCCGTTACTTTGTTTTCACTGTTTATAACACCGCATGTTTCATCTATTTTTAAAGCGTTTTAAAGGTCAGGGTCATATAAGTGAGGTACCCATACGATTCGACCCCAAAGTAATTCGGTCGAAACAATGGAGGTTTATTTTTTTGTGTAGTACGTCATCAAAAAGTGGTGTAATGAGCCTCCTTAAGATGTTCCCGTACTATGCAGATGGAGGGGGCTCACTTTTTCTGAGAATAATCTCTTGCTGTGGTTTTAATCAATATTTTATTTGGAAGTTCCCTCCACATTTTTTGTTGCCGGAAAATACGCAGATTCGAACATTTGAAAGTAATGTACCGCGAACAGAAAAATAACAGAAAGCCCCATCTACCCACCCACCCCCACACCCCGCCAAAGGGATTTAAAAGTGTGCTGCATAGTTTTTTGGTTGTTTTTTTTTGTTTGTACGGACTTGAATTGGCCGTGATGTGATTCTATGCATGAGTGCTGGGGGCACCGATCTAAACCCTTTCAAAAATTGCTGGATCCTCCCCATGCATGTTGATTATTCATATTTAGGCAATCACCTGAGATTCACTTTCTCCGCTGTCAAATTAAAATAAAAACATGGGCATTCTTTAAAGAGAGAATTAAAATAATAAAAAGAATGCAATAAACGCTGTATTAAAAAAAAGTATAAGACCTATACATAATGTCGATAACAATGCAGAGGTACGGAGTTTAAAAGTACCATTTATAGAATAAATCCTTTTTAGTCTTTCCCCAAATATTTTTTTTATAAAAATATAATCACCGTTGAAAGAAGCATAGTTCGAAGTGTAACAATTTTGTTAAGTTAATCATCAACCTCCCCCCCCCCCTAAATTCAGGATATAGACTATAAATTAATTGTTCCCCATATTAGCTGCAGAACTGTAGCTCTCTGCTTGAGAAAATTCGCACAGATAAAATAGAGAGCTACAGTTCTGCAGCTAGCCTCATATACATGTAAATAAAAAGAAGGTGCAAATGGTACAGGATCATTATTTTTTAAATGTTACGATTTTTAGCGCTTTTTTAAGACAGAACTGTTGAATTAGTGTGTTTCATCTAATTGAAAACAACCATCACCCGGACAAACTAAAACTCAACTTAAAAAATAGAAAACGAAATGCCTAATAAACAAACGATTGGGAGTGAACACGGTGAACACTTAGATCGACAGATATACCTGTGATGTAAGCTGCAAAAGAAAGGTGTTATTTATTTGTGCATAAAAATTAATATGTACGTGTTTGGAGGTAATCTAATCATAAGTCTATGTATATCTATTTAATTAATATTTCATAAAATTGGACAACGCAAAGTAATATACAAATGAAACCTCAACATTTTACACAATGCAGGGACGGGGGGGGGGGGGGTTATCAGCTATTTAATTCGGACCATGGTAAATGAGGAGTAGAGGATAAGATATGGGTACCGTAAAGCGTAATAGACAGATACCCCAATTACTATATGCCCTTCCACATTTCAAGTGCCGGTTAAATATTATCCTGTTGTTTTGCATACATATGTAACAGGTCAGCAAGCTCACTCCTTTGCCTTTTGTAGAGCTCTACATGTTCTATGACGTAACAATGCAATAATACGTCATTTTTTCTCCCAAAACTCAAGATTTGCACCCTAAAATGCGTCTCTTAACTGACAGTGAAATGATATAAGCGGACCTTAGATCTTCAATCTTTTTCGTTTCATTTAAGCACTGAAACATTGTAGTATCGTAAACATTCTGTTATATGTGTCCACTATCATAAAGGGGTGTCTCCCCACACTACCAGATTTTTATTCCTATATCAAAATATGTTTTTTAGAATTATTATTACAATCTGAACATAAACTACCTTCACCAGAGAAAAGAAACTAAATTCAACATTAAAACGAACAAACAGTTTTGTGAAAAAGAGAGACAGAGTTATATACCTGTGATGTAACGCAAGCTGCAAAAGAAAGGAACGTTAATTAAATCTAATATATACGTGTTTCGAGGTACTCTCGTCACAAGTCTTTATGTATATTTATTAATTAACATTTTCTAAAATAATTCATAACACTGTCCAAAGTATATTACAAATGAAACCCCAATATTCCTTTTACATAGTGGAGGGGCGGTCGGATTAAACTCGTCCTTTTCCGTATAGGAGAACAAGACCCGAAGAGGATTTCGGAAATAACCGAGTAGCTACGATTGAATACGAATGAATCTGACGTCACAGCGGAAGTGACGCCGAGCTGTGTCTGCACTGGCTGTGTTTAGATCGAAGGAGGCTACATATCTTCGTGTTTCTCCGCGTTTCAAAGCATATTTTCCTATTGTTAACATATTTTTATTTACTACAGCATTTTCTTGGCAATGTTGACGCGAAGGATGGGATTTTTTGAATGAAACTGCAAGGTTAGTGAAAAATTGGAGACAACGAAATGACCCGACCTTCCTCGGCGTTTGAGTGTGAAATACATTACGAGTTACGAAATTTACGCAAGCTGGTGAGGATTCTGGAATCTTTTGAGAGTATTTACTGAACATTATTCACGATGGGATGTTAATTTGAACGTTTTTTATCATAATCTACGATTAGAAAGTAGCGGCACAGGCGCAGTAGGGGGTTAGTTGTGCTTGGCATGACTAACCCCATTTTACGCGTGCGCTAACTAACCCTGCTGATACTGACAAAAATCTGACTAAGCCTTGATTTTAGGCTAAGTCCAAAAAATAAAATGCATGCAAAGAAAAAAAAAAAGAACACCAGCACAAACAACATTCCAGAAACAAATAAAATAAATTAACACAAAATAATTATAAAATAAATAGAAAAAAAAACTTACATTCTAAAACTAAGCCAAATTTTATTAGAAATATTGTTAGTTAACTAAGTTAGTCAAATACTAAGACAATTTGCAATAGAAATTCCTGTTAGTTAACTAAGTTAGTCAAATACTAACACAAAATGCAATGGAAATTCTTGTTAGTTGTCTAAGTTAGTCTAACTAAGGGATTTTTTCTTGAAAACCCCAAATTCCAATGATCAGAATAATTCCAATTTTAAATAATACACTGTTGTACATTCAATGTTAATTAATCTGCAAATTCGGGAGATTCTGAACCCTCTCTCCGACCCCCTCTGGATCCACGCATGTGGACGAGAAGTTAATAAGAAATGGAGTCTTCAAACATGACAAAAACTATTTGGTTTTAAGATGGGTTATTTTTTTGAATTTTTTTCTTAAATGTAGAAAATTACATGAAAGATGATATTCATGCTTTTGAAACCGATTTTTTTTTTTTTTTTTTTTTTTTTTTGAATTTTTGTTTTTTCAGAAAATATGCTGTTGGAAAATATTTTTCAAAATAGACAATTTTAATGGGTCTCTTTTTAGTAAATGAAAAAGAAACTAGAGGTACCGTAAGCAATGAGTTCAATAAAAGATATCCCCCCGCCTTCCGTATAAATATAATGGCAGTGTCCATGTTTTGCTGTGGGAAACCCAAAATACGTGACGGATCAAAAAGTAAAATTAGAGGTGCACAATGGCAATATATAATAAAGATTTTGTGAAAAGTACAATAAGGCACAATGGCAATATATAATAAAGATTCTGTGAAAAATTCACCAAATTTCAATCAGTGATATGAAAGGAGTTGCGGATAGAGATGGGTACCCCCAAAGCGTAACAGATGGACGGACGGACATCCCGATTACTAAATAGTATATACATGTACATATACATGTACCGTCCCGCTTTTCAAGCGGGGTGTAGAAATACAGTTATATATGTAAATTGATTTACAATACCTTAGACATACAATACCACAATCAAATGTGTATGAATGCATTGTCAAAACGTAAGAAATCTCTAATAAAACAATCTTTTCTTCTCAGCAGAAATTTATCAAAATATTATTTGAGTACGTTATTACTCAAATCAACTACGTCCCCAAGTAGTTGTAACAACACCCCCCCCCCCCCCTCCCCCTCTTCATAATATGTATAATTAAATAATGCATTGTTTGTATTTTAAATTCTTCTTAGAACCTTACTTTTTCTTTAGAACTCGCTAAAATTAATAGAAAGGCCTTATTTTAACTTTACGCCCTAACTTACGCCTACCCATGAGTAGACGTAAAATTTTGGCCTAAATTTAGTCAGGCGTAACGATACGCTCTTTAATGAAATGCAAATATTCGTGCTAGTCCCGACTTTACGCCGGCGTAGCGCTACGACTGGGCGTACGACCTTTGATGAAACGGACCCCAGGGTATTAACTACAGATGATTCTCTTTAAAATTAAAGTTTAATTTAATTTTCGCTGGTAAAATTTAATCATATATAAATTAATGATTTAAAAAAATGAAAAAAAGATTTTAAATATTCCTTTTCTGGTCATTCACTAGTTCGTCTAATTAAAACGAAGCAAAAATCATTTTGTTTTTATCTTGAATCATTTAAAGCCATATATGGCGTATGTACAATGAAAATTATTAGACTAAAATTATAAGAACTTATTATTTGTATCATTACTTTATATAAACATGATAAAGATAGAAATTTTCCGTAAATTACAAAATCTAAGTCAATTGCGTTATAAAGATATCAAAATTTAATTTGGATTCTCGGAATTTTCTCCGACTTGGAAGAAAATACAAAAGATTTGAATAACACATTACAGAAAAGATAAAAGCGTATTATTAGATAAAACGAGGTGTTCTCCGTGCTCCGAATTGTATGAAAAGCTTTAATCTAAATGTATTAACTATATTTCTTTACTTAATTTTGTATTTTTCAATAATATATTTTTTGATCAGTTAGGCCATATATGGCTTTTAAAAAACGCTACATAATTGCATGACACTTATCATTAAGCTGATTGAGTAAATGTATATAATTTAATAATGAGATATCTGTGAGGCATATATGTACAAGCAAATATTGCTATATTAAACGAAGGAAAGGGGGGAATTCAAATTAGGAAATAAAAGATCGTTTTTAAGTAAATCAGTCTTGTAGTACTGCAAAATGGATGCAGTTGTGGAGATTTATGGATAATATGAGCATGCTGTCTGGAATATTTCCATATTAGGGAATTTAATAGCAAAAAAGAGTGAAAATACCGGTGGTGCTTTTCATGCATTACATGTGTATTTTAAAATTCTTAATAGCCAAAGGGGATTCCTCAGTGCAGAAAACCACTAGCCCCATCCTCAAAAATGGAAGCCCCGGGTGTAGCGCGATGCTAATTACACACCCATCATGTGAAATAGTTATAGTAGCCCTATATCAATTTCAGTATTGTTTTAAATTAATTAAAACAAATGACAAAAACAATAATTAAAAAAAAAATCAAAATAAAGCAGACACTCAGTCAAAATCAAAGACAGAAAGAAGCACTGTTCTGACTGTAAGTTTTTCAGTAATACAATGAATCTCTTAAGTTACATATCAGATGAGATAAACTTACATACAATTATTTAGTTGTTGTCAATTATCCCATTTATCATCATCTCAGCTCACTTTGCGATTGTAATACTGTCCACATGAACCGATAATTTACAGCTGATTTATGAACACACGATTGTTAAAATTTTCATTTCCCTTTCCAATATACATTGTCAGAACATACTTAGTTGGTTACGATATAAAATTAAATAATAAACACTTTCGATTTATTAAAGATTATCTAACAATATACGATCATTTACTAAATACTTCTCGCCCTCAAGAGAGTTAAAAAGACAGAGAAAATTCAAAATACAAACAAGTGCAACTTAGGATTAAGTGTTCCGATATATCTATTTTAATTTTGTGCACAATTGTTTTCAAAATTACATTAAAATCTATTTTCCTTAAACAAGAACCCAGCAATAGATAAACATTAATCGAATAAACTTACCTTTTCTCTTGTCAATCAGAAAATCTTGTTGACATTAAGTGTTTCTTAGTCGCCATATTTTTTTTCCATGAAAACAAACGTTGTCATGATCAGGATCAACGGAAGTTGATTTTCGGAACTCTCGGGAATTTAGAGTTCCGAATGTAAAACTGAAACAACAAAACACGGTGCGTCCGTGAAAGCAACTTTTTTGGACACTTTTTTGGACAAATCGTCGTGTCCAAGTTTTGTTGGGTACTAACCTGCAAATACCCAATTAGGGTGTTTTAAGCATATTCAGCGACACTTCTTATTGGGTATACCCAATAAGCAAAAAGTACCCAATAAGTACAATCTTGGCATGAAAAATACCCAATAAATGCACTCTCGTAAACACGGACAGACAGACAGACGGACGGACGACGGACGCATTACTATCGCATAAGCTCTTCTGGTCTCTGACCAGTAGAGCTAAAAACTATGATTTTTCATTTTATTTTATTTCATTTTTAGGTCAAGTAAGAAATTTTATTGAGCTTTAATCAATTAAATGTGATCTATGTCAAAATCTAGTTTAATCTACAACATGTTCAAAGAGGAGAACCACTCTCCAATCCTACCTTCTCTCCCCAAAAAAATCAAATGAATGAATGCTTTTTATCTGTACCCCTGTACTGCTCTTACTAATGTAAGTAAAGTTGAACCTCAAATTTCCAATTTAAAAAATAAAAATTGAAATCAGGTAACAAAGAATTAAAAAAAAAAGAATCTTTCTTTTTCTCTCAAGGACTTGAGAACGTTTCCTCTTCATTAATCATTAAGTTTTATTCTTTCGAAGAATCCTCAGTTATCCAAACTCCACACAAACATAAATTATTTCTTTTTTATGTTAAAGAGCTGTTTGTTTAATTAATGATAAAATTATTAATTAATAATTACCTATAAATACTTCTTAAACCATTCAATTAAAATTCATAGTGTGCATTTTTGCATAGACACAACCTTGCATATACACTTTTGTACAACCCTTTACAAGAAAATGATGTTATACATGTATCACTACACTACATGCATATCAACTTTTGGACAGCGCTGTACGTTTGTTTACATCACATGCAGCATTGAATTTCCCACAGACAAGAAACATGGCAGCAGTTATGGAGAGCAATATTGGAGGGAAATGTAAGAAGCACACAGAATCAATCCAGGGCTTGTGTGACACTTGTGATGAAGTGGTGTGTGTCAAGTGTATGATGGGACACCACAATGGACACACGTTTACAGACCTCGAGGCCAAGGTAGAGGAGAAGAGGGGCTCCCTACAGGGGCACATGCTGGAGATAAAGAAGAGGATCCCAGTGTTACAACAGAGGGTGGCTGAACTCTCCATACAGGACGACAAAAACCAGAGAGATACCGAGGCTGTCATAGCCAGCATCACACAAAAAGGTACTACAACTTTATATTCATCAGTTCATCTGGTTTTCCCCAATACCATTTTTTGTTGTTGGCTAATTTGGTTTCATGGATATATTTAGAATAGATGTGTAGGAGTGCCTAGCAGTGGGCCACCTGGCTTCATTAATTTGTATTTCGTAAACATGGAAGAGGAGGGGGAAATTATATGAATCATGCATTCAATTTTGTTATCAATATTTAACTCAGCTAGTGCACAAAGCAAACGTTAATGGTTAACATGGTAAATTTTTGGCATTTATATTGAGGGGGGAGGGGGGGGGCATAAAACTTTTACAAGATGAATATATTTTAGGTCCAAATATTGTTTTGAAATTTCAGAATCATAATGTACTGTAGTTTTAAAATGCATTAAGACATATTAATTTTATAAAGCATGCCTGAATAATCTGTTAGAATTAAAATTGCAAAACATCTTTCTAAGATAACTTATGGAAAAATTATGTTCCAATAAAATCTCTGAATCTTGCAGGTGAGAGCATCCGCAGCAAACTAGACAACATAATATCCAGCCTCATAGCTAATGCAGAAAATCAACGAAAAGACACAGCCAGGCAACTCAGCGGTACACAAGAGGTAACGGAAGACCTCATTGCAAAAGGGAACTCATTTCTCGAAAGCGTTGAGGACAGGCTCAAACACAGCTCTCACCTGGAGATCATTCAGTTAGAAAAAGAATGCGCCAAGCTTTTAATGAAAATGTCCGAGGATCATCTGATTTTCCACGTGGCTACTCCGCGCTTCGTTGGCGGGGAAGAGAGTGTCGAGAAGTTGCAGTCAATGGTGGGGGACTTTTATTCGGACCTTGCGTCTTCACTCAAACTGATGAGTTACGTCAGGATTGACTCGACATTGACACCTTGTGAATCTGACATTTTCATCTCCAAAATCTGCCAAGTCAGCAACACAGAGGCTTGGGTTAAAGGTTTTAGAGAGGATGAACTTAAAATGTACAACAAGCAAGGGAAACTGCTCAAGACAATGCCCTTGAAACCGACATGCCATGATTTTGCCACAACCAAAAGTGGCATGTTAATGACAGTTGACCCGAAAATGCACTGTGTTCAAAACTTAAACTCGGAGGGTGAATCAGCAACACTGATAGACTTTCCGGAGGGTTTGTTGCCCATCAGCATATATGTGAACAGAACAAGTGGTAACTTTCTTGTTGGATTAGTAGACAGTTTGAAATACTCTACCACCACAGCTCAAAACACCCGACTCCTGAAAAGATTCTCCTTCGACGGCCAGGAACTACAGACAATTCAGTACCAGACCAAAAAGTCTTTCTTTGGTCGGCAGACGTCGTCCAACATTTTCAGCTACCCCTATCGCATCGCTGAAAATGAACAGACAGGGGACATCGCAGTCATTAACTGGACGGGGGATTTCACTGGAGAGCTAGTAGTCCTCAGCAAGGATGGAGAGGTGATCTTCAGGCATTCGCAGACGGAAGATGAAGACACATTTAGTCCCTGGGATGTGGCCTTTGATGTCCTAGGAAACATCGTTGTGAGCGACCGATACAGCAGGAACATTCAAATGTTTAAGATATCGGGAAAAGCCAAATGCATCCTTCACAAGTGTAGCTATACACCCCATGCTATTGAAGCCTTCCCTGATGGCAAACTGTGGATTGGACATTCCAACGGAAAAATCAGCATTATCCAGTATATGGAATAACGAAATCAGCATTATGAAGTATTATCCAGTATATGGAATAGCAAAATCAGTATTATTCAGTTTATGGAATATGCCAAAATCAGAATTATCCACTGAATATGTGATTTTCCGTGCACTGATTTGAAAGATTCTGGTTGTGAAGGGTATTGGGGATTTTGACTATTGTTTACTCTGTCTGCAGGTAGCAAGGCAGAGGTACAATTGGAAACTTTTAGTTAAGATTTAACATTTTCAACATTTCACCATACTGTTAAAGTCCAGTTTTAGTTTAAACTTTTACTTTTTAGTTTTAGGTTAAACATTTTGCTTATTATGCATGCAGATTTCAACATGATGTCTTGATGTCAAATGTAATTTTTTCTGATAAATCTGAACATGCTGAAACTTAAGGTGTTGCATATTTTAAGAGCTGGAAACTCTGTGATTAAACTAAATACAATAAAAATATCTTAGCTTCCCTTTTCTCTTACTTGAATACTTTAAAGGGTGTATCCAATATATTCTTAGGAAAATTTTCTATCTAGACTAACATTGCATATTTTATTCACATTTGTCAAACAAAAGTAATAGTGACGCCAATGCACATCGTTTACCTGTTTATAACATTTAAGCCAAGGAACATGAGGAAGAATCAAAGTTTAGTTCTCCTATCCTGTTTCTTTTTGTGAGAAACAGCAATGGTAATTAACATTAAAGAGATCCGACTTTGGGGGGTTTGCGTCCAATTTTTCATTTATGATAGATTTTATAGAACCAATATTTATAATTTTTTTCATCTTAATAATTGACCTTCTCAAGGTTAATGTTGAGGATCCATAAAATGCTAGTACTGTAAATTACTTTTTTTGCGAGAACTTCTTTCATAATTATGTAAGATGGTGAACTCACAAAATATCATTTGATTATAAAGAGCTGATACCACAATTTAGAAAACTTTTACTTGCTTATTAAGAGTTTAAATGCTATATTGCTGAAATAAGGTGTCACGAAAATTGAGTGATCTACAGTATTTAATATTACTTGAGCTTTTAATAACACCAAATATGTTAACACTACTGATTTAAGCGGGAGTCTACCGCTTCTTTACTCCATCTCCCGCCTACTAATTTTATTCATAAATCTACCACTTTTCTACAAAATTGTCTACAGCAGTTTTGGTTCGCTTGGGTATCATGAAATATATCTTCATAAATCCAAGAGTAAAACAACACACTCGAAGTGCTACTGCTTTTCAGGTCTGAATCTCCCTATTTTTCATCACAATAGGTAAACATGTGAGTAAACACAGGCACTGGTTGCCAAGTAAAATTAGATTTTATACAAATGAATTAGTCCAGAGTGTTTTATACTAAAAAATCTATTCTTGCCCCTACACTTCTCATGGATGACATGGTTCCATTTCCTGTTCACTCACCTCCTCTTGTTCATGACTTGTTCTGTCCTGGCCTGGTACTCACCTCCACGACATACCGTATTTGGCCGAGTATAATACGCATTGATGTAAAATACGCACCCCCCTTTTTGAGTCTGAAACTGGGGAAAAAAACGCAGTTCGGATGTATTATACGCAGCAGAAAAATTTACCAAGTGATGTTCTGAACTTTGAAAATCGCGGTAATTTGTTACGAAAATCGGCGCGAGGATTAAGTGTCAAAAATTTACTGAACACACTTTTTTTTTTAATACACACTTTATAACTTCTCTTAATCCTGACATTCCATATCGCGGCAATCTGGAGAAAATTATTTATTCATTTATTTCAACAAAGTACAAGATAATATTGCGTTAAAGTATTAACAGGTTTTTTTAAAGAATAGTTACGGTGATTTTGAAATGATGCGTCGCCATATTCTTAGATGAAATAATTTTATTTCAACAAAGCAAGAGATATTGTCGAAAGTTTTATCAGTTGTCATATTTAATTTTGGTTCTAGATAATCATGCTGAAAATTATCTTACAATATTTTAACAGGAAACGAAATTGAAACATCAAAGTATTTATTTCTTTAAGAAGACTACGATTTTCCTCTTTTGAATCTTCGCGGATATCTTATTTTCTAAATGATACCACTTTTATTAAAAGTTTTAGCATAATTAATATTTCATTTGTCAACTCTCAATTATTTAAACAAGAGGCCGATAAGTATAAGATAAGGTAAAATTATATTTAACAAGTGTTTAATTGTTTAAAGTGCCGTAATCAACACATGCTCACACATACGAAAGGTCATAAACCGACCCCCTTTTTAACAAAGAAAATAATCAAAACAATTAACATGGCAGTAAATAATCAGTGCTGTAACTGTAAAAACATTGCTTTGGAGTCGGTAGACAATTAATTGCCTCGAGGGGTGTTGACTGTTGATAGGTAATTATCATTTGACCAGCGCACGTGTGTCACAACATTGGCTTCCTTTCATTGGGACGTATGGAGGGGTGTTAAATATTGTTGCAGATTATCAATGAGTTATTTTAAACCTAATATTAATATTTATTTTATTGTATTTTATTAAAAAATGATTTATTACTTTGTCTGGCAGATAAGGTGCATGTGCACTATCATTACGGAAACACGTGACATAAGCATGAGTTAACGTCTAAAAATAACATCGGTAATGGCGGCCTCCTCGGAGACAATCAACATGCAGTTCAAGTTACTTTTAACTTATTTTTCATGTTATTTTGGTATCAAAAGGTTGTGAAAGTGACATTTTTAAGAAGCATACCTTCCAACAATAACTTTCCGAAGTTTAAAATATGGCAATAAACAAAAGAAATTGCATATGTCTCTAGGTAATACTACGGTATGTACGTATGATAGCCATGTTTCATCTGAAAGAAAAACTTGTCAAAATCCCATTGTGATGTAAAATACGCATCCCTTTCTCACAGTAATTTATTTTAGGAAAAAAGTGCGTATTGTATTCCCCGAAATACGGTACTTGTTCATGACCTGTTCTGTCCTGGCCCGGTACTCACCTCCACGATATACTTGTTCATGACTTGTTCTATCCTGGCCCGGTACTCACCTCCAAGACGTTCTTGTTCATGACCTGTTCTATCCTGGCCCAGTGCTCACCTCCATGACGTTCTTGTTCATGACTTGTTCTGTCCTGGCCCGGTACTCACCTCCACAATATACTTGTTCATGACCTGTTCTGTCCTGGCCCAGTACTCACCTCCACAATATACTTGTTCATGACCTGTTCTATCCTGGCCCGGTACTCACCTCCACGACATACCGTATAACTGGTTTTTAATGCGGGTGCAAATTTTTGCGATTTGATCCTGAAATAGGTATATTTATTTTTTGCGATTTTAATTTTTGCGATTTCACTTTGACAATAAAGTCTATTTTTATTGAATTTTATTACTAGACATTTAAACAATAAATCTATTTTTATTTTTATATTGAACAAACCAAAGCAATTTAAAATACAGGTGACTCTCGATGGCTTGAACTCCGATCTCTCGAAGTGAACCTCCGGTCCCGTTTTTTTCCTCTATATAACTAAGCAGATTTACTCCTGATCTCTTGAATCTCTCGAAATTCTCTATCTCTCGAACCAAAACCTGGGTCCCTTTACACATATTTCATTGAATTTTACTCTCTATCTCTCGAAGTTTTGATTGCACTTGTAATCCAAGCCAATCAAGCGTAAAATACTGATGCAGTCTGGACTTACCTGGAAACAGTAAAGGCCTTGGGCTGTTAATTGGGTGTTTACATAGATGACACTACACCTGTGGGTCGTCCGTGTGTTGTTATAATTAATGGGTTATTATTCACAAGGTAAATTAGGAACAAAGTCACAATTATTTTGAATTGAAACCGAGACGATAATTCTTTGAAATTAATTTATAGAAGTTCGTTTCAGTAAGTTCCCATAGACTACGAACTTTCCTTTATGATTATAAAGAGTTTATATAATCCCAGTAGAGGAAATATTACACAAGAAATTCTTCTCTCAAGGACAGAATACCGATTAAGAAAAATCTGGTAAACACTGGTGTTCGAAGGACCCGATCAAGCCGCGGAATAGCCAAACCGACAATTGCTATTCGGGTTTCATATAAATAAATCATGAAATACAATGAAGGAACAAATAAATATTGAATCTTTAGGAATTCGTTTTATTCAATCGAAAAACAATCATTGTTGTTGATATCAAGTAAATTACCTGTAAAATACGATTGAAAACGTGCAATGGCATTATTTACATATACTTCCGGTATCTGTAAAAGTAGAACTTCGATGATCGCAACTGAAAATTCCGGATTTTATTTATGTATTTTTTGCGATTGAATTTTTTGCGATTAAGATTTGATCGCAGAATTTCGCAAAAAATAGCACCCCGTAGAAAAATCCAGTTATACGGTACTTGTTCATGACCTGTTCTGTCCTGGCCCGGTACTCACCTCCACGACATACTTGTTCATGACTTGTTCTGTCCTGGCCCGGTACTCACCTCCACGACATACTTGTTCATGACTTGTTCTGTCCTGGCCCGGTACTCACCTCCACGATATACTTGTTCATGACTTGTTCTATCCTGGCCCAGTACTCACCTCCACGACGTACTTGTTCATGACTTGTTCTATCCTGGCCCAGTACTCACCTCCACGACGTTCTTGTTCATGACTTGCTCTATCCTGGCCCGGTACCACTTCCCGTCCTCCGGTCTCCTCGCCGCACAGAACGTCCCCTCATCCCAGTTAATCCACTGTGGCTCAGAGTCTCGATATTCTTCCTCCATATTGTCCATTATCCTATTACAAAAAACGGTCAAGAACATACTGCGAGGTATTACAACTCTTCAAAAAATCCACACACAAATGACCAGGGAATGGAGAAGGTAAGCCATAAGGGATTAACAAACAAAGAGGGCATTTCATAAGCAGTTATTCACAACTTGCAAAATTTTTTTCATAAAATATTTCTTTTCAAATTGCAGTTAAGATTTTCCTGTAAAAATTAACAAAGTCTTCTCTACAATAGGTCAATCATTGTCAAAATTTCTGATATAATTTCAATGACCCAGTCCCCTCACCTATCTAAGCTGTCGTCCACCACGTAAGCATAGAAGCAAGACGGGTCTGTAAACTGACCAATTTTAACTTCAACATCTAGATCTTCTTCACTGCCCTTCTGAACTTTTGCTGGAATAGAGTTTTTCTGTCTTTAAAGATTACTAAAAATTACCTGACTACATTCATTTCAGAACATGTAATTTGATTATCCATTAGTATTGTTAATGCATTCTTTCATTCTTTTATTTGCAATTTTTTTGCTAAATTATACTAGCTGTGACAAAAATACTGTAAATTCCTTATTTTTCGCGAGTACTTATTATCGCGAATTGGCTCTTCAACGTCAAATCGGAAGAATAATAATTCGCGAATGGACGGTTGGTCTCGAGATTTTACATGGATTTCAGCACCATATGAATAAAGGTGAGTAATTTTATTTCGCGTGTGGTGCTTCTCCCGAAATTACGCGATAATTAATTCCACGCGTATATTTAAGAATCTACAGTAGAGAATAACAAAATCATTACAAGATTAATTTTTGCAGTTTAGATTAAATAGATGTATCTCTGCAAGATTTCACAATCTTGTTAATTTCTATATTTACATGTAAATCCTAGAAAAGTTAAGATCTGTTAAATATCACAAATGGTATAAAGAAGTTCCCTACATTTCTTTTTGTGACTGGAGGCCTGCCTTGACTTTTTCCTGGCCCCTGTGGATGAGTCAGAGACATTTTCTTCTGGTGCTGGAGAACACAGTTTCCTTGGAGATGCCCCTGGGGTGAAGGACAGAGCCGATGAGGGTAGGGATTCTGTGGACACAGAGGTGCTCTCTCTTCCCAACGCCATTGATGAACTCTGAATCAAATTCAATATACATGTAGCACATAGGGTTATTTTTGCCTGTGTTATTTTCTCCATTTTACACTTGCTAACAATTTTGCCCTGTTTTAAATTCGCCAAGTTGCAGTTTTGTTTAAGAATTTATACTCTGTTCTTTCAATTCGCCCCTTTTAAATTCACCCACTTTTCACAAGGGTGAAAGGAGCGAAAATAAAACGGGGACGAAAACTTCCCTGTACACAGTAACCTCCCTTAAAATGAACAGACTACTGAAGTACATCAGACTCAATTGGAATCCAATGTACATATGCTATCAGGTTCTCAGGGCTTTATAAGGCAAATTAAAAAAAATTATTGCAGTTGTTCACAACTTTCCACAGAAATTGTTTACTTCTATATGAACAATTCCATATAACACAATGAACCATTTCATTACTTTACTATTACAATAAGGCATCAAAAGCTCATAAATACCACAAGATACCTTTAAAACTCCATATTGTTCGCATATATCATTGCATAAAAGATTTATTTAATGTGATAAATTAAACAGTCATCACTAATCGTGGGCACATTGGGTCTTTGAACACTCACCCTGGTGGAGCAGTCTGTCAAGCTTTCTTGTGACCCAGAAGCCAACAACTGATCCTCAGGGATTGGCAATGACCTTGAAATGACAGATGTAATCAACTGTAATCATTAAACACAAACTTTTAAGTCAATTCTACTGTAAAACTGGGTTAAAACTTTATTATTAGAAAATCTTGTTTATAAAGAACTTTTTACAAATTCCTTAGAAGACTTTACATCAAGTTCCTTGTACCTTTATCATCTCAATTATAAGGAAGGAAAATTAAGAGTCTTGCTGACTTTCTTACAATCAAGTTTTACTGAAGTCTGCGAGAAAACCATGCAAAACTGTACAAATCAAAGGTTGTCATATCTTAATGAAATTTGGTGGGTAGTTAGACTTCATAATATTTTTATTCAAAAAAAAGCCCCCAAAAAATTCCCTTCATTCAACATGGCAGCTGTAGGCCGTGCCACCTCCTTTCTGCACATTTTAGTGCAAATACACTTAAAAATTTTAAGCAAAATGGTAAAAATCATATTTAATTCATTGTACTCAAAATCAAATTTGCATTTATTTTAAGGTACTTTTAAGTAACATTAGACTATGTTCTTTCAAAATTGATATTGTCATAATCAAATATCATATGCAACATATCAGAGGGCAGACAACTCTTGAAAATTGGCACAATGCCAATTTTTAAAAATTGTCAAAAGTATTACAAATATAATGCCAAAAATCTTCCAAGACCAATCTTTGAAATTAAAATTTTTGATTTTATTGTACAAATAGAACTCTATACATTACCTTTGCAAAATATTAAGCTTGGGAACTAATAATTTCTTGACATATAGGAATTTACAAATTGCCAATTTGTCGAAAAAAAATTGCTCAAACTCAAATGGGTTACATATTGAATGTAAAGATATATAACTATTGAAAATATTCTGTAAATCTATTGCTATGTTCATTTCCATAATTACTAAATCATCTGTTTGTTTGGTGTTGAACTTATGAAGGTAGAAACTTTTGAAAAGCATTATATCACTACATGTATTTGGATGCCTCATCTGTTTGTAAATTTTTTCAACTGATGACAAAACAAGATGCTAATTAAGACACTAAGAAAACTATGTATTTTTATAGTCTGTCCTCCATGATTTTCCCCCTAGTTTATTTCATTATTACATGTTTCAAATTTGTTTTTCTTTTTTTTCTCCTCCTTTTCATATTCTGATTATGTATATCATAAACTTGTACCTCTGATCTGAATTTATATGTTGTAAATATTCTTCATTGTCCTCATGCACCATGTATTTGAAATGGTGAGTGAAAAAATGAACTTGAACTTGAATGGGGCCAGGTGCCTTAAACAAAATATCAAATGTATATTTTGAGAAAAAAAAAAATATCTGTTGTTAAAAGGACTTTTAAAGTAAAACTGCATTAATTTCCTATACAATTGTACTTGTTAGGAAAATTTTTGTAACTGTTAATTACCGCATAGTACATTTTTTTTTATATACTTTTTAATGAATACAGATAATGTAGGTTGTCCCCCTCCCTCACACTAAAATTGCTTCCTATGGGCCTGCCATTTGCTTATTCAAGCTAAGTTGTTGTTTCTTTCTTACATTCAAATATCTTAAAATAAGCTAAAGTTTTCCCATTTTCATAGTGCAATAATGCTCCAAAACAACTCCCTAGGTGAAGAAAAAAAAATGATCATACTTGACTTTCTTCTTTAAATTAAATGTTGACTCACCACTCACCTGTCACTTTTTACCCAATAATACTAAAGAGTTCCAACAAGGGGAGATAACAATTTATTTCCAGTAAATTGGTAACATGGGGCTAAAATAAGCAAAGGAAAGTTATATGAAGTATCCAAATCAGTTATTCCTATTCTAAAAATATATTAGATTAAGAATTTTCTATTTTTCATTTAAATATCATAGAAATAATCCATAAATATAATAATAGACTGTTAATTAAAATATGTGAAATTGTAGCCAAGTATGGTATTTCAAAGTTAATTTACAACATGTAGATATTATTTCCCAAGCTCAATATTTTAATACAAAATACACCTTAAATCATTCTTAAAGTAACAATTAATTTAATTTAACTTTAAACTTGGTCTTGAGAGTAAAGAGCAGCTAAAAATGGCTAAAAATCATACTCATTGATCTACGATCTATAAATAGATGTATAACCAGAAGTCTCTGTCGAGACTGAAGCTCTACTGGTTTGTACTTATAGCAAAGGAAGAGAAAAGTACTTAAGCAGTTGGAAATTGAAACTTTTCAACAGCAATAAATAGAATAATGATCCTGGATTAAGTCTCTTTATCTTCTTAGTGCAGTCTACTTGCATGCCACATTTATATTATAATCAGACTAAAATTGTATTTGGAGTAGCATTTTGAAAGAATTTCACAGAAATTTCTATGTTTAGTAACCACGGCAACACCGTTCATCGAAATCAAAAACCAATACTCAGAATTATGTATCTTAGTGTAGTCTACTTGTGTGCCAAGTTACTGTAGAAGTACATTTTTCCGCGTGGTATTAATTTACGCTATGTACGCGGTCACAGATAATCCGCGGAAATTTGTCCAAGCGTACTTAATATAAATGTAAGGCATATAGTGACAGTCAAGAAAATCCGCGTAATTTTCTACCCGCAGATTAAACAGAAATTGAGATTCCGCGGAATTATGACCCCGCGGAAAAAAGTACGTCTACAGTATATTGAAATCAGACCAAAACTGTAGAAGGAGTAGCATTTTAAAAGAATTTCACAGAAATTTTTATTTTTAGTAACAACGGTAACGCCGTTCATTGAAATTAAAAACCGATACACAGAATTGTGTATCTTAGTGTAGTCTACTTGTGTGCCAAGTTGTATTGAAATCAGACTAAAACTGTAGGAGGAGTAGCATTTTGAAAGAATTTCACAGAAATTTCTATTTTTAGTAACCACTGCAACACCGTTCATCGAAATCAAAAACCAATATACAGAATTATATATCTTAGTGTAGTCTACTTGTGTGCCAAGTTATATTGAAATCAGACTAAAACTGTAGAAGGAGTAGCATTTTGAAGGAATTTCACAGAAATTTCTATCTTTAGTAACCACGGCAACACCGTTCATCGAAATCAAAAACTGATACACAGAATTATGTATCTTATTGTAGTCTACTTGTGTGCCAAGTTATATTGAAATCAGACTAAAACTGTAGAAGGAGTAGCATTTTGAAAGAATTTCACAGAAATTTCTATTTTCAGTAACCACGGCAACACCGTTCATCGAAATCAAAAACCGATATACAGAATTATGTATCTTAGTGTAGTCTACTTGTGTGCCAAGTTATATTGAAATCAGACTAAAACTGTAGGAGGAGTAGCATTTTGAAAGAATTTCACAGAAATTTCTATTTTTAGTAACCACAGCAACACCTTTCATCGAAATCAAAAACAGATAAACAGAATTGTGTATCTTAGTGTAGTCTACTTGTGTGCCAAGTTATATTGAAATCAGACTAAAACTGTAGGAGGAGTAGCATTTTGAAAAATTGTTTACAGACAGACAGACGGACAGACAGACAGACAGACGGACGGACGACGGATGCATTACTATCGCATAAGCTCTTCTGGTCTCTGACCAGTAGAGCTAAAAATTAAAACATTCATTTGAATTAAGTTTTTCCTCATTAATTGTGTAAATTGGACCAAGACTTCGAAAATATAACAAAATTTGAAAATAAATTGATGACAGAATGTAACTTTTTGAATGGATCATGATTTGTACAGACTTTCCATTGAATTTTGTGTGATTTTCGACAAATATGCAAATGAGCTGTTACTAAAAATAAATGCAGGGTTCAACATTTTTTTGTGGCAATTCTGACTTCTACCTTTATGTAGAAAATTTTAAGCCACTAAAAACTCCCAAAGTTGCAATCTTCCATTTGGACGATTTTTTAAAATTTTGCATGGTTTTCTCTCAGACTGACTCTAAACAAAGATTTCTTCGCAGATTATATAAATTTTAAATTATATCAATATTTCAAATAAAATCTAATTTCCTAGAACATAAACCTTTAAATTTAAGTTGAAAGGATGAAACAAATATTCTTTATATGCAATAAACTGACACACAAATTAACCAATGCTCTTTTCTAGTCTGCCTACCTGTCTCGGGTGCTATTGGCGTACCCCTTGCTGACTATTGACTAGTGACTATTGAGGCTGCCACCCGTCTCCTGTACTACTGACGTACCCCTTGCTGACTATTGAGGCTGCCTGCCTGTGTCCCGTACTATTGGGGTACCCTTTGCTGACTAGTTCACTACTGAGTCTGCCTACCTGTTTCCAGTACTATTGGGGTACCCTTTGCTGACTAGTTCACTATTGAGGTTACCTACCTGTCTCCTGTACTATTGGCGTACCCCTTGCTGACTAGTTCACTATTGAGGCTACCTACCTGTCTCCGGTGCTATTGGCGTACCCCTTGCTGACTAGTTCACTATTGAGGCTGCCTACCTGTCTCCTGTTCTATTGGCGTACCCCTTGCTGACTACTACTGAGGTTGCCTACCTGTCCCCTGTACTACTGGCGTACCCCTTGCTGACTAGTTCACTATTGAGGCTACCTACCTGTCTCCGGTGCTATTGGCGTACCCCTTGCTGACTAGTTCACTATTGAGGCTGCCTACCTGTCTCCTGTACTATTGGTGTACCCCTTGCTGACTAGTTCACTATTGAGGCTACCTACCTGTCTCCGGTACTATTGGCGTACCCCTTGCTGACTAGTTCACTGTTGAGGCTGCCTACCTGTCTCCTGTACTATTGGCGTACCCCTTGCTGACTAGTTCACTATTGAGGTTGCCTACCTGTCTCTGGTGCTATTGGCGTACCCTTTGCTGACTAGTTCACTATTGAGGCTTCCTACCTGTAGGCTTCCTACCTGTCTCCTGTACTATTGGCGTACCCCTTGCTGACTAGTTCAAGATTGCGGTTGCTTACCTGTCTCTGGTGCTATTGGCGTACCCCTTGCTGACTAGTTCACTATTGAGGTTACCTACCTGTCTCCGGTGCTATTGGCGTACCCCTTGCTGACTAGTTCACTACTGAGTCTGCCTACCTGTCTCCTGTGCTATTGGCATACCCCTTGCTGACTAGTTCACTATTGAGGCTGTACTGGGGTTTATCCTCATCAAAGTCATTCATCAGAACAACAGAGTACACCTTGTTATCTGTCACCTCTAAGGAAAAAATAAAAATTTGATCTTGAGCCAAGAGATGAAAAAGATATGTGAAATCAACTCCCTGGTTCCTCTGCTCCCTCCCCCTTTTAAAACTGAATTTTTTATGAATTTATCACATTAAGAGTTTCATACAAATTTTCACATCTATGCAAATATTAAAATACAAATGAAACTCAACCTGCAATTCTGACTGTGAGTTTGTTTAGATATACTTTCGTTGTCCACCACTGCTTGGCCTGTAAGTTATAAAAAACAAAACATATCAAAACTACATGCCTGGAAAATGTACAATGAAACGATGTAAGTGAAAATAGTTAATTTTTACGTTAAAATCTGTTGTGTTTATATTGTAAATGCACTGTCATAAGTGAAATTAATTAAAAGGTAGACTCTACTTGCACTATAAAAGTGACATTTAGGTAACTTACACTATCACTCCAAGATTTGGAATCTTTAGGTTCCACATCAACAAGTCTGCACTTTACTGCCTGTAAATCAATAACTGCAAATTTTTTACCTTGAACAGTGACACTATCATTTTTATAAGTACAAGGAAAGAAGATCAGTTTGCTCTTGACAACACATTTGCATGCATATACATCCCCCCCCCCCCCCCCAACTATACATTAATACAAATATGTGAATGTTTTCCAACATTTATAAATTCCATTTTCTCAGCAAGACTTTTAAAGCAACAACTTATACAAAAAGTCAAGAACAATTGGAAAATTGGAATCCTTACATTTCTCAAATTCCTGAATTACAACAAACAAAAGACAGAATAGGAATGTTTAATATATGTACTCTCTCAAATTCCTGAATTACAGCAAACAAAAGATAGAATAGGAATGTTTTATATATGTACTCTCTCAAATTCCTGAATTACAACAAACAAAAAATAGAATAGCAATGTTTAATATATGTACTCTCTCAAATTCCTGAATTACAACAAACAAAAGATAGAATAGCAATGTTTAATATATGTACTCTCTCAAATTCCTGAATTACAACAAACAAAAGATAGAATAGCAATGTTTAATATATGTACTCTCTCAAATTTCTGAATAACAACAAACAAAAGACCCAGTGGGAATGCTTGATATCTCTATCCTCTCTGACTGACCTGTGCTGGTAGAATGAGGAACTCATCCAGAAGTATTCTTAGTCGACTGTAATGAACTCTCTCTCTGTTACCAAAGTCTACGTAAAACACATCCACGTGCTTACGACCAGGCAAGTTTGTGATGAGGGCCCGGTAAAACACCTTGTCCAGGGAATATTGACAGCTGCACACCATGTCTGTTCAAAGGGAATCAAATGTAGAGAGAAAATTTTATATTCATAAATATTTATTACTTTTAAGACTATACACCATCTCTTTGCTTCTATCAGAAGGTGCAATCAAAGTCTGGTTGCAAACAAAAGTTCAATATATGACTTGGAACATTTAAATATACTTATTAAAATCATATTACTTTTGTCATAATATTGATATTAACAAGCATCAACTTTGCTTCAAAAACAGTACACAGTCATGTACAGTTTTACATAAAACCTGAAAATGAATACATGTATCAATTACATGCCTTTTTACTAAGCTCTTAAGAAATACATCAAGCACAGTGACAGACCTTTTTTGGGACAGTATATGCTCCACAGATCCATAGAGTTTTCCTTGGAGTAGACCTTTTGCATTTTGTTCATCATTTCAGCAAAGTAAGTGGACACATCTCCTAACTGTATAAAAGTAACATATGGTTACCATAAGACAGTCACTAACTTTGTAAACACTTCCAACTGATTCAATGGTTTACATCTCATTCCTTATAGAAATTTCATCTAATATGCTGAATCATGTTTGAACAAAAACATATGTTTTGAAATATTTGAGTCAGTTTTTAAGTTAACAGTAGTGTCTTATCAGTGAGAACTTAACTTGGTATTAACACAGAACAAAATATTTTTTGAGGAATCATCTTTGTTTATCGAGTAACCTAAATGTACTGGTTTCCATGTAGGCAATATTTTTCATCACTTATATTAAATATTTCTATAAGGTATAATATGCTTCTGTGCTAAATGAACCTGCATTGTGAATCAATGTTTATACGGATGTAAATTCATAGGTAAAGGTTACCCACAAAATCCCTTAACCAATTCCCAACAGAGATGATTCAACAGTAAAATGACTAGGCAAAATATTTTTGATTAAATAAGAACTGAAATGTTGAAGACAAAATTTAACAAAGACAATTGAACTTTTAACAGTGAACAAACTTTCTCTCCAGAACTAGAAATATATTGCAGTTAAACAATAGCTGCAGTACGATTATATTCATGCACACAAAAGTTTCACTGTTTATTTTTTTTTTTTTTAGCCAGGAAATCACTTCACGTATATACTCGCCTATAAGTCGGTCCGCTTAGGTAATTAATAAGCTTATATTTCAGGCAATTGACCCCATTAATACCATTCCGTTTTAAGGGGTATGCAAGGTGAAACACATAGATTAACGTGATAACTGTTAGTCATTTTATTAAAAACATAAATTAAAGACAATAAAATACTAATTAAACCATAAAATCGTGGACAAAGAGATCGTTTTTTGAAAACGAAAGTAGAAAACTAAAATTTAGCTATGATGTTTATCGGTACCTATAATAAAAAATATTTCTAAGTGCATGAAATTTTTTTGAAAAAATATAAGGCAAACACAAAGATTTTATTATGCTTGAATGTGCACGAGGTATTGTCCTCCGCTTCTCCCAAAAGCAAGGTTTTATTAAAGAATACACAAGTTTGACCATTCAAAATAAAAGTTTTAAAAAAAATAATTAAAAATTCTTTTCAATTCCACAATCAATTTTGTAAATTTAAAAATTTTAAAATTTCTAATATATATAAAAAATCTCAAAAAAGTTTAAACACAACACACGAAAAACCTGGCGACCTTTTTTTAGCCTTTGAAAAAATGATTTAAAAGTTGTAAAATTTTCGATGTTTTGACACCTTTAAATTAAATGTACCATAGAAAAAATATGATTTTAAAAATAAATACCCCATATCTTAAGTATAAAAAGGCACCTATTTTAGCAGAAATATTTCAATTTTGGAAAGAAAAACATTATTTTTTGTGTTAAATTAATTTTTAATGTAATGATAAGACGCTGTCAATATTATAAATTTAAAAAAAGATCATTTCATAATCATTTAATTTCAGACAAAATGTCCGTAACTTAAAAGCTCTTGAAAATTGATCGCATGAGGGTGCCAAATCCCCCATGGGGATTTTCAAAAGTTGGCATGTATGAGGTAAAGGTTACCCACAAAACCCCTTAACACCAATTCCAAACAGAGATGATTCAACAGTAAAATGACTAGGCAAAATATTTTTGATTAAATAAGAACTGAAATGTTGAAAACAAAATTTAACAAAATCTCATAATTTGTTTTTTAACATATATTTATCAAATTTCTCTCCATATTACTAAAATATATTGCAGTTAAACAATAGCTGCAGTACGATCAACATGAACAAAAGTAAATTCAGTGCTCTCCATTTTTTTTGTTTTTTTTTTTGAGAAAATTACTACATGTGCATAAAAATAAGAATCAAACAGAAGCAAAGAAAGTTTGTTCACTGTTCAAGACAGTTACATGCAAAACAAATAAATCCAGAACAAACAAGTCAATTTTTATTTTTCCAGAGTCTCCAAAACACATTCTCACCTTCCCAGGACACATGCACTGAAATTTGTAGACAACATGAAGCCATTACAGATACATTCCAAAACACATACAAAACAACAAAAACTCCTAAAACGACAAATGACTTATCATCTACTGTACATGTAATTCATGCTGTTAACTGGTCATTAAGTACTGACCTCTTGTATGTAGAAGTTGTGGGGGTCTGTTACGCTGGTCACGATCACATTAAATATCTCCCCCTCATAGTGAGGCTCGGGTTTTATGTACTGTCTCATCACAGCTGGCTTTCCTGTTAAGAATTAAAAATAAGAATTAAAGTAACTTAAAAATGAAAGAGATTCACCTACTTTAAAACATAACAAACAAAAAATGATACCATTTTAAATTTCATCAATTCCGCAAGTAACTGTTGGCTGCATAAAGTAGAAATTAGAATCAGACATATGCATCATCTGCCATCAAAAAAATATTTGACTTGATGAATATATACACAATTGACAAACTGTGTGTCCTGAAATACATGCATTAGCATCTGTTGTCTGTAACTTTTGGTCTTACCTGTAAAACATGTATGACCATCTGATGTACATGAACTTTCGGTCTCACCTGTAATGTTCCCAGAATCTGGGGTAACAAACTGAGCAAACTCCAGGAAGACGAGAGCGTCACGTATGGAGACAGGGACCTCGTTTTTCGTCATGTCCAGTGCTGGTTTGCTGAGGTCGACATGTAGTACGTTGTTGACCTCTCGTATCACCGTCATGTACAGAGTTTTGTTCTCCGTCATTTTACAGAACTGTTGAATAGCCTCCTTGGACCAACCTCCCTAAAAAAATAAATTCAATCAATATTTACATTTCAAATTATTTGTATTTCTTTTGTATGCAAATCTCAGGGTACAATGAATATTCTAAAAAATAATGACATTTCAAATTATTTGTATTCCTTTTGTATGAAAATCTCAGGGTAACTTGAAAAAGATCCTCCTTTTTCAATATGTAAAATGAATATTCTAACAAATGATCATACATGAAGTTAACTTGTTAAATTTATACTGAATTCAATTTGACAATATACACAGTATATAAATGATTGTGCGTCATTCTAACAGTCCATACTCACAGTATCAGGAGGAATGATGTCAAACAAGCTACACTCCACCATAAACTCAGGATGGTTCTGAAATCGAGTTTGCATTCTCCTCACTCTGGTTATAGTAAAAAAAAGTAAACTTTATCAGTATAATGGTTTCAATAATATCTTTTTCAGCTCCATTATATTTCAATACTGGTTGACTACTATTTCTTAAACATTTTTATTCTTCCACTTAAAGAAGGACAAATATTTTAAGGAAAGTAGCCAGCCAGGAATTTTGTTTTTGAAAAATTCCATCCCACACTTCTGTACCTTTCCAGTCCCACAATCTCTGAGTTTCCATAGTCGATATATAGGACCTCCAGCTGCATGTTATTGACGTTGTTTTTCCCGATGATTTGTTTGACACGGCCTCTGTACCAGTCCTCATCTTGTGTGTACTTCACAATCACCAAGTCACCTACACAAACAAGCACTCAGTAACAAGACTCATATCTACAACTTATAATACATGTACAATGTATATATATCAAAAATTACTGCATGCAATTGCTAGAGAACAAGAGATGTTTGTAGAACACTTATGCCCCCCTTCCCCAAATTGGAATTTTTCGAAGTGCAAGGGGTTTAATTCTATCAAAAATGGCACGATCGTACCCAAAACAAAACTTGACCTAGATATTCAGCTGATTAATCTGTATACGAAATTTCATTTCAATATGTTCAACCTCTGCAAAGAAAATGAACGGAAACTGCAAATAATTGGAATTGGAATTTTTATCTAAGTCCAAGGGGCATAACTCTGACAAAATGGCAAGATCGTACCCAAAACAAACTTGACCTAGACATTCATAGATAAATCTGTATACCAAATTTCATTTCAATATGTGCAACAGTTGTGAAGAAAATGAACAAAAACTAAATGGACCGACATACCGACCGACAGACAGCAGCAAAGCAATATGCCCTCCCTTCTTCGAAGGAGGGCATAAATATAGCATTCCTCAATTAACTTAACAGCTACATACTGTGCTAGGAAGATAACAGCAATATTTATGTACACTGTATATTTCCATCAAGATTTTTTAGAGTGAAACAACTATTCTCAAGGAGATTCTCCTGTTTTCTACAGATTTATAAAAATGAGACACATTTCACCATGCCTGACTTGAGCGAGGTATTTTTCTCATTAGATATGCGAACTGACCTGGTTTGACCTCCATAGGTATTTCATTGGCCCCGCTGGTATTGGCCCATGAGTTGATTTGTTTGGAGAGCTTCCTCAGACTCGGCTGATCCTCCTTGAGTTGAACCATGAACTTGCAAGGATTGATGATGTGTGTCACCGACACAAATTCATTTTTTCCTGAAAATTGATGCACAAGGGTTACTACTCCACATTGATAAAAAAAAATTACGTAGTACTTCTCCTCAAACAAGCAAACAATTTATTCATTGACATACTCGTACACTGCCTAACATTCACAAATTATCTATTAGCAACCCAAAACAAGAAACAGCACCTCTGATTGTTTATAATCATCATCTTTAAAAACTTTTCCTGAATAAAGTTGTTCTCTTTCAAGTGTCTATTATTATTCATTTAGGACTGTTAACAAATAACAAATTCAGACATTATTCAACTTTACTTAACAACAAAATAAGTCTTGAAAATTTCTAGACAAAAATAACGCTACCCTCAAGTCAACACTGCATGTGCAAATCTATATTAAATGTCAAATCAGCCCTGATGAGATAATTACCTCTGATCCTACACCTGGGAGCTGACAGCTGTTGCCCTGCCTGTGGATACGACCCTGGACCAGACTCCCGTGACCTCCGGCGACCTGTCTCTACCCCGCCCACAACAGAACAGTTCTCCTCATCTGCAAAGTATAACTCTGCTATAAAACAGAAAATATTGTCAGTCATTTTATCCCATTACCTCAAATTTTGTAGTGATACCTGTTTACTTCTTTATTTACTGTAAACAAACTTTTATTTGAGTGCAAGATATATCCGCAAGTTCCGCGACCTATTTCAATTAGCGAATATTAATCGCAGCAAACCATTCAGTTTGTTAAGCATTTGTACAGATGTTCCCATTAGTTGTGGAACTTTATTGTCCTGGATTGATATTAAACTGAGGACTCCCGAATAAAAGATGACACGAATAATAGTTGGTTTACAGTATATGGTTTTTTTTTGTTTAAATTGTTAACAATAATCTATGCTTGGAAGCTTATTATTACATTGAAATATGTTATAAAGCATATTGTTAATTCATAAATGAAGCAAAGTCTGTATTTAACTCACTCAATTTGACACAAGTTAGTCTACTTTAAACCCATTAGGCCATATAAAATTAATCTTTAGATTCTCATCCCCGCCCGCCCCTCTCAAAATGTCCCGCCCCGATGTTTTTTATTTTGATTTTTGGGTATTTTCATGTATTTTTATTCAGTAAGAATTTGGGTCAAAGTATAAGAGTTATCTCCCGTCTGTATTAAAAGTCGCGTGTCGCTATTTATAGCAAAAACGCCATGTGAAGAATGGAGAAAAATCGGCAATAAAAGCAGCTTAAATGTGTAAGGAAAAGATAATTTGTCAGTATAGAGAAAGCAGAGAAGAAAAAATAGCATAAACACATAGTTATAGATACCATCACTGGCAGGAGCAAGTATGTAGAGAGATTGTAACTAAGTAAAAATAGACGAGGAAAATGACACCTGGTCAAGTTATATATAACGATCTCCAGCTGTGTGACTTTGCTTTGAAATAAAAAAAAAATCTACAACATCGTAGACAGACTTAAGAGAAGGCCTAGATTTTTCAGTAGAATAATTATTAGAACATTTATATAGATTTTGCAAAATACTGTCACGCATACACAATTTATTAGTACCCCCACCCCATTTTGTTCAGGGTGTGCCGTATAATGTGTACTTGATAATTTGTTAATTAACAATAAATATCTAATTTTTAAAGCAAAAATTTTCTTTAAATATTTAAAAGAATATGAAAAGAATTAAATCTATTCATATTGGCAGTAAGGTAATGAAAAAAAATGTGTACGGGGCGTCCATTGTTTGGTTGATACTTAGGCCTGTATATAAATTAACAATTATAAAACATAGGTAATCAAAGATTACGAAGCTCACCTCGACGAATGTTATCAGTTTAAGTAATGCAAATCCTACATCATATTTTCTTAATATTAAGTGTTCATCCCAACAACAATATTCTTGCAAGTTGTGCTTAACCCTCTACATGGCATATATACATTTCTATGCGTTTAGTGTGAAAAACATGTATTGTGTAAACAAATATTCATAACTGTTAAAACTGCAGATATCAAAGACTTCAAGTTCATTCGGATTGATCTGTTCCCAAAACTTTAACCTGGTCTCTTGTATGGAAAATATAGGTCAGATCCAGCATCCCAAGCAAGTCTGATAGTGTCCATCCTCAGATGCATCATCCATGCAAGTTTGGTTTAGCTAGCGCTAATAGTTACTTGGGAATGAAAATGTAGGTCAGATCCAGCATCCGAAGCAAGTCTGGTAGTGTCCATCCTAAGATACATCATCCATGCAAGTTTGGTTTAGCTAGGGCTTACAGTTACTTGGGAATGAAAATAAAGGTCAGATCCAGCATCCGAAGCAAGTCTGGTAGTGTCCATCCCTAGATACATCCTCTATGCAAGTTTGGTCCAAATAGGGCTCACAGTTACTTGGGAATGAAAATGTAGGTCAGATCCAGCATCCGAAGCAAGTCTGGTAGTGTCCATCCTTAGATGCATCATCCATGCAAGTTTGGTTCAGGTAGGGCTTATAGTCACTTGGGAATGAAAATAAAGGTCAGATCCAGCATCCGAAGCAAGTCTGGTAGTGTCCATCCCTAGATGCATCATCCATGCAAGTTTGGTTCACGAAGGGATAATAGATAGTTCGGAATGAAAATGTAGGTCAGATCCAGCATCCGAAGCAAGTCTGGTAGTGTCCATCCTTAGATGCATCATCCATGCAAGTTTGGTTCAGGTAGGGCTTATAGTTACTTGGGAATGAAAATGTAGGTCAGATCCAGCATCCGAAGCAAGTCTGGTAGTGTCCATCCCTAGATGCATCATCCATGCAAGTTTGGTCCAAATAGGGCTTATAGTTCCTGTGGAATGGACCTGCTCTAAAAACTTTAACCTGGTCACTCATCTAGACAATGTAGGTCAGATCCAGCATCCGAAGCAAGTCTGGTAGTGTTCATCCCTAAAATGCATCAACCATGCAAGTTTGGTTCAGGTAGGGCTTATAATTCCTTGAGAATAGACCTGCTCCAAAAACTTTAACCTGGTCACTCATCTGGAAAATGTAGGTCAGATCCAGCATCCGAAGCAAGTCTGGTAGTGTCCATCCTTAGATGCATCATCCATGCAAGTTTGGTTCAGGTAGGGCTTATAGTCACTTGGGAATGAAAATAAAGGTCAGATCCAGCATCCGAAGCAAGTCTGGTAGTGTCCATCCCTAGATGCATCATCCATGCAAGTTTGGTTCAGGTAGGGCTTATAGTTACTTAGGAATGAAAATGTAGGTCAGATCCAGCATCCGAAGCAAGTCTGGTAGTGTCCATCCTTAGATGCATCATCCATGCAAGTTTGGTTCAGGTAGGGCTTATAGTTACTTGGGAATGAAAATGTAGGTCAGATCCAGCATCCGAAGCAAGTCTGGTAGTGTCCATCCCTAGATGCATCATCCATGCAAGTTTGGTCCAAATAGGGCTTATAGTTCCTGTGGAATGGACCTGCTCTAAAAACTTTAACCTGGTCACTCATCTAGACAATGTAGGTCAGATCCAGCATCCGAAGCAAGTCTGGTAGTGTTCATCCCTAAAATGCATCAACCATGCAAGTTTGGTTCAGGTAGGGCTTATAATTCCTTGAGAATAGACCTGCTCCAAAAACTTTAACCTGGTCACTCATCTGGAAAATGTAGGTCAGATCCAGCATCCGAAGCAAGTCTGGTAGTGTACATTCCTAGATGCATCATCCACGCAAGTTTGGTCTGGGTAGGGCTTATAGTTACTTGGGAATGGACTTGCTCCAAAAACTTTAACCTGCTCCAAAAACTTTAACCTGGTCACTCATCTAGAAAATGTAGGTCAGATCCAGCATCCGAAGCAAGTCTGGTAGTGTACATCCCTAGATGCATCATCCATGCAAGTTTGGTTCAGATAGGGCTTATAGTTACTTGGGAATGGACTTGCTCCTAAAACTTTAGCCTGGGACGCCGACGCTAACGCCGACGCCAACGCCGGGGGTATAGCATAAGCTCATCTCGACTTCGTCGAGGTGAGCTAAAAATAAAGAATAAAATCCGCCCACCCGCCCCAATTTCTTAGCAAATTAGGATGAGAATCTAAAGATTAATTTTACCTGGCCTTATGATGGAAGAACAGTTATCTAACATGTCAAACATGTCTTTCTCTCCCTCCCTCTCATTCTCTGATAGTCTTTTTTTAACCTTGTCTAATAAGTTGTTTTGTTGTTGTTGTTTTTTTTTTTTTTGCATATTCAATACAAACATTCACCATTGGCTTTTTAGCACCTTTGGCAGAAATTTAAAGCAGTTTCTAATAAATCTATTACATTACTGAATGTCATGCATAAATACAATCAGTAATTATGAGAAGCACTTATTGTACATGTACACACTAAATAAAAAACATTTACAGTTTGCAACTTTACATAAATAATTATTAATCTCATAAAAAAAATTAACATACTGTAGGTGTACTTTTCTTTATGGGGTCATAATTCCATGGAATCTCAATTTCAGTTTAATCCGTGTGTAAAAAATTACGTGGATTTCTCAGACTGGCATTATATGCCTTGCAATTATATTAAGTACGCTTTGTCAAATTTCCGCGGAAAATTTGTGACTGCGTACATGGCGTAAATTAATACCACGTGGAAAAAAGTACTTCTACAGTTATCAAATAAATCAAACCATGAGAACTCGAAACTCATTCTGAAATGAGCGATATCTATTTATAGCTGACCTTCAATGATGACCTCCTCTGACTCCTGGGAGTAGGGCGTGGACACCACACTGACAGTGTCTACAGGGGTACGACTTCCTACGCTGTCGTCATCATTCATTATCTCCGCAGGCATCTCAGCTAAAGTGTGCCATGTAGCTCTAGAAACAGAGAGTTGTAAAATTTATTAGTTACTTAATTTGGAGCTTACCTTCTCCGTCAGAACATTTTTTAATATAAATTTTGCCATCTTTTTCTTCATGGTTACTTTTACCTGACTTGACTTTTCCCTGCTATTTTTCCATGACTGAGAATGGAGGTTGCAAAGGAATCATCTTCAATGAAACTGCAATGAAATCATGAACTATATGTAAATGTGCATAATCATTTATCCCGCTTCAGACAAATTTGTCGATTACTGATTGGATAAAAGCTAATCACATGACGCCCTGAAATTTTCCGTATTACGTCTCCGTTTCCATATTACGTCTCCGTCGAGGCGTAATATGAAAATCGGGCACGCGATTCCGTTCGAAGCGTTGTTATTGTAAATAAAAATGGCGGCTAAGAAACCGTTAACGTAGGTAGTTTAGTTAAATTTCTTGTTACCGTAACGATATTTTATGTTGATTGTTATTGGATTAAAACTAGTATTTTCATAATATGCACAAATATTTTTTTTTATATTGAAAAAGGTCTTCAGCGGGATAAATTCGTTACACAGTCAGTTAGTGACCTAATACGGATTCATACAGGGTGAGAAATGGAAATCCGTATTGGGACTCGGCTTCACCTCGCCCAATACGGATTTCCATTTCACACCCTGTATGAATCCGTATTAGGGCACTAACTGACTGTGTAACTAATAATATACAGTAAAATTTGTTTAGTACAAACACGGATATTGAGAATTCACGGATAGAGCGAAGTTATCTTGTATTCCCAGCTAAATAAATCTGGTGAATTTCTTATCCATATAACGAATTAAAGATATAGCAAAGTAATATCTTAGGTCCCAGTAACTTCGTTTTTTACTGTATTTACCAAAGTTTCTAGGCTCTAAAATTTGTGAGTTAATAAAAAATAAAAACAACACATTTTTTACCATAGATAAAAGTGCTTTACATTCATACACTAATATCAGTAAAGTATTAAGGACACAGCTTAAATATTAATAGGCAACTTGTCATGACCAGCATTCCCACCTGATTTTTTCAGTTGTCTCTGTTTCCTTGGGTAGAATGATACAGGGAATCTCTTTGGCTTGATTTAAGCGATCCAGAATCTGTTTAGCATTCAACGTTACTTCATTATTATTGTTCAACACTCTTTGAGCAGCTGCAACATAAAGAAAGCAATTATATACAGTTAAACATGCTTATAATGAATTGACTTTAACAGCAAAGTGATTTTCAGTCCTCCACTTTAAATATATTGTAAACTTAACGGATGGAACAAATTACGCTTATAAAGAAGCAAATTTGTCTGCCCCTGGAACTTTGTTATAAGCTTGTTTTGCTATACATCTCTTTTGTAATATAACATGTAATGACACTGAGAAAAGACAGTACTGAAATTAATGAAGCTTGTCTTCTTTGAAAGAAACTTTATTTTAATGCAAACTTACCTTTTCATAGCATGCTAAAGTCACACAACTTAATTGGCAAATACTTATGCTTATGTGACTTGTGATCATATTGCTAACCTCTAATGGCCACCTCCAACTTCATTCTCTCATCCTGCATCTGCTGTCTCTGTTGAAAACAAATGGCAACATAATGATTTTCTTCTAATATCAGATGCTTAAATCTATCATGTGTTATTCAATTCTTGGTACAGACTAATTAAAAACATTTTTTTTTCATCTCAAGCATAAAAGTTGCCTTGCTATGGACTGTACAGTTAGGTTCAGGAAGGAACCCACATGGCATCTATTTTCCATAATAAATCCTACTAAATATGGCTGAGATTTTGATTGTCTCCAATTTATACGTCTACCAGAAATTAAATACTCTGTTTCTTGTTTGTGATGATATTATCTATACCAGATTTTCCAGAGGTTCTACTCCTTCTCTGTATGCAGCAAACACTTCGTCAATCAGCTGTTTCTCTCTGAAATACATGCACACTCTATGTACAACTCGTTAATATGATTATCCAATCAATATGAAATTTTATCCCGCTTCAGACAAATTTGTCGATTACTGATTGGATAAAAGTTCATCACGTGACGCCCTGAAATTTTCCGTATTACGTCTCCGTCGAGGCGTAATATGAAAATCGGGCACGCGATTCCGTTCGAAGCGTTGTTATTGTAAATAAAAATGGCGGCTAAGAAACGGTTTACGTAGGTAGTTTAGTTACATTTCTTGTTACCGTAACGACATTTTATGTTGATTTTTATTGGATTAAAACTTAATATTTTCACAATATGCACAAATATTTTTTTTATATTGAAAAAGGTCTTCAGCGGGATAAATTCGTTACACAGTCAGTGACCTAATACGGATTCATACAGGGTGTGAAATGGAAATCCGTATTGGGACTCGGCTTCGCCTCGCCCAATCCGGATTTCCATTTCACACCCTGTATGAATCCGTATTAGGTCACTAACTGACTGTGTAACTAATAATACATGTATAGACATGAGTAAAATCATAAAATTATATACATGTATTTTCATTAATTTTGTAAATTAATGTTTAAAAGCAAACAATATCAAAATAAGCACATTTGTTCAGACATAATATGCAATTATTGATCTCTGAGTATAAGAAGATATTAAATACATAAAACCATTCATACCTGGCCTGGAGAAGTCCATGTAATTCTTGGAAGTGTTCTCTGATCTCATATATCACAGCAGCTGTCTCCACTTTTGTATCAGGGAAAAAATCTGTCACTGTCTGTAAAACAACAAATAAGACATGCCTACACATATACAATGTACTGGTTTTAAAACTTTGATCTCTTCCAGTTTAATTTATATGGGTATCCATACAAAGAACACAGAAGGAGAGATTTTGAAGTATGATATGAAATAGGAATGGTCATTAATAGAAAACTACATAAGAAAGGTTTAGCTAAATACTTAAAATTTCTATTGTGTAGGTTTTTTCATTTATCAATAAAACAGAAATAAAAATTACCTTGTCAACTTTAATCAATTTTCTTACAACTTTGTTGGCAAGATGCAAAGCTGGCTCCATTTCAGAGAAAACTGTTTTGTTCTGTAAATATGAAGACACTGGCTAACTTCCTCAAACAATACATAACTTCATTTCATTAAGCAGCACCTACAGAAAGCCTTAACCCTTTACAACTTACAGAATTGCTATGCAACATACATTGAATCCTCGCGTCATAGAAATATTACTTTACCATTTCCCCGCAAGCACTTTATAGCGGGGTACAAATTTCTCTAAAGACTTTAGTAAAGTTTAGCGTAAATAATATTCTGAAATAATATTTTAAATAGAAAATAACTTTTCTTATTTTTTGAGATTCAAGCAAGTATAAATAGGTTGGAATTTGGCAATAAATTGAAGATTAAATGAACTTTTTAAAGTGCGTGAAAATGCGTGATTGCGGGGAAACGGTAAATGCATGAATTTGCGTTAGAAATAGGAAATGGTATATGCGTTAAAATGCGTGACTGCGGGGAAGGGTGTTAAAGAAAGAGTTTTTGAATTTGCTTTCTTCATTTAAACTAACTAGAACCAACTAAGACACTATCAATAAATATATATTTCAATCAGTTCAAAAATTTATAAGAGATTCTGGTAGATTTGATTAATTATCGCAGCTTAACACTTAAACTCTAGACACTAGTAGGTATATATATTTATCATGTGTAAAGAATGTATATTTTAAACAAACATGTTTATATATCAATATCATTTTTCCTTTTTTTTCCTAATTTATAAACATAGACAGTTGTACTGTAGCATTTTATGGTGAGAACCTTGTAAGTTGTCAGAACTTGTGTTCAAACTATTTGTATAGTATTTATACAATAAAATATGTTCAAACCAACTAAGACACGAGATACCTTTTCTTCCATAGATGTAATGACATGATCCTTGTGATTCCCAAATATCACACACTTGGAGCAGATTGGCATTTTGTCATCTTCACAATAATATTCCAGTTCTCTCCCTTCATGCAGTGGACAATCCTGAGTTAACTCCCCTTTTAAACTGCAAAAGCAATATGTAAACCATTTATACTGTCTACATTATAGAGTGCCCTGTTGGTAGATATTTTATATATTCATACCAATATATGCTACTTAATAATTTGCACTAATACCTATTTAAAATTATACATTATACAGAAAACATTATCATATTAACTCACTTATAAAAAAGATTACATCTTAAATACTTTTGGTGAAACATTTTTATGGAATATTTTATAAATTCAAAAGAGTACTCGAGAACTTTATATACCTGTCCTCACTTTCCATTGGAAGTGCTTGGTGCTGTTTTAAAGTATTGGACTTAGAATGGACCTACAGGAGATTTACAATAAAGTGCCGCGCCACAGCATGATACGCCCGTCAAAAAAAATACAATTTTCTTGAACATTTTAGTGTGCAAGAAAATCACGTCAACCTTGATTCCAAGATTTCCATGATTTTTCCATTCCTTCAAATATTTATCCATTTCCTGTTATCTAGGCATTAATTATAATAAATATTACATCATTAATAGATTTCTATGCTGGTTGTGTTAGACCTTGTCAAATGCCCATCATATTAAACAATATCAAATTAGTCTTAACATCTTAATCTATACCAAATTAATTTTGAAAAGAAAAGGCCTGGCCATCAAATGACATATGCTATAAACTGACCAGCACTTCTTTTGTCTAATCCCCAAAGGATACAGATAAGCCGCTTGATCAGCTAGCCTTCCTACATTGAACTCATTAATTAATCTTTAACTGGATGCTTGTCTACTCATTACTACCAAGAGATGAATGGGTCTGCACTATCTACCATAAATTTTTTTCTAAACATATAAAATATTCAACGATTTTTTTTGGTTGAGATTTAATTTCCTACAGGTATTAATATGTAATTCATATGGAAATGCTGATTCCACCCCACCCCTTAAAATTAGTTTTTAAATTAATAATATTATATAATGTCAGATTAGTCTATTATGCAATATCAAATTAGTTTTAATTACTTTTCATCAAATTCATTTTAAAGCCAACAAGAGCTATTTTTAATCCAACAGGCTTACCCATCTGCCCAATACCCAAGGGATGTAGATAACACTGATGTTCTATCAGTTAGATCCTCACACTCAAAACTCATTAATTTCTCTCTAATTTGACATGCAATTTTCTGTTATCGAAATTTTTCTTGACCAGTGCTCGATAATTACACTCAAGGGAGAGGTAGGATTTCTCTAACATACATTATATTTGTTATAGATTGCTGTCAAGTATATGCTTAAAAAAATAAGTATTTTCTTGATTTAACACTTTTTTAATAGGGAGAGAGCAATACTCTTACATTATTTGGGATGCTTAAATGAATAGTAAAAAGACACATTTTTTTTTTAATTTCACTTAAATTAAAGGTCACAGTGACCTTGAAATAGGTCGCAACACACCTTCTACCTAAGATGCATAAACTGGCCAAGTTTGATGATTGTTAGTCTTATAGTTTTCTAGTTATGGGCCGGAAAGGATTTTTCCATATTTGGCTATAACTTCTTAATAAAAGGTCAGAGCGACCTACTTTTTGTGCGCGACACACCTTCTACCCAAGATGCATCAGATGACAAAGTTTGATAATCCTAGGCCTAATAGTATTAAAGTTATGAGCCGGAAACGAAAAAGCTAACAGACAGACGGACGGACACGAAGCCTATAACATATCCCGTCGTAAGACGGGCGTATAAAAACATGTAAATTGTATACATCAATGTATTTATCATTACAACTAATGACATTTTTCTGGACCATTAAACTGGATGCAGATTGAATCTTTCTTACACATGTAATTTAATGCAACATCTAGATGTACATGCAAACTGAACCTTTTCTGTTTATTTTGATGTATTTCCCTTACTTGTACCTTTTCAAAGCATCCATGACACATGATGACATCACACTTGTCACATCGACACATCGCTAATCTCCGAAAACACTCTCGGCACATTTTTTCCCTCTCTGCAAAAAGATGTATAGCCATAAAGTAATGGTTTAAAATAAGACAGTTCATCCAAAACAGATTCAACCAAAATTATTCTCACTTTTTTGCTAATCGTTTTCCCTTTTTCTGAAGTTGTTTTAGAATAAAGCAATACAGATGTGTGAACTCAAAACACATTGTATCAATGAGTTTTAAAATGGGAAAATTGAATTTAAGTTGAGCCTGATTTATTGAGCTACCTCCTTTATCTGGGGCAGTCCTGAACCCAGTGTTCTGTACCATTCCTGCTGGGGATAACTTCTCAAGTTCTCTGGAGCAATAAAAGCCACAAGTAAAATAAGAAAAAGAAAATATCTTCAACCAAACCATTTTAATATCATACTAAGGATATTTTCTATGAGGCTTTAAAGTTCTGTTAAAAGTTTATACTGTCAAAAGTTAGAAAGCCTCCCAATACAGTGTTTTCCCTAAGAACCGGCTACCGGCCAAATTGAACGCTTCAATTGACAAACATAGGTAATCAGAGATTACAGAGCTCACCTCAATGAATGTTGTCTTTAAGTAAGGCAAAGTCACACAATTAACCAACAAAAAGTGTACATACAAAAATGCAAAATTTATGCAATTTTGATTTGATACTTTGGAATAGACCTATATAAAAACTTCAAACTAGTTCTCCATCATGAAAACGTAATTAAAATCCAGCATCTGAAGCAAGTTTGAGAGTGTTTATCCCTTGATGCATGATTTGTGCAAGTTTGGTTTATATAAGCCTTATAGTTTCTTGGTAATAGACCTGCACCCATAACTTTTAAAAAGGTCCATTATCTGGAAAATGTATATCGAATTCAGCATCTGAATCAAGTCCATTAGTGTGCATCCTAAGATGTATCATCCATGCAAGTTTGCTCAACATAGAGCTCAAAGTTACTTGGAAATGAAACCTGTATAAAAAAACTCACCTTTTCACTAATCCAGAAAATGTAGGTCAGATTCAGCATCTGAAGCCAGCCTGGTAGAATGCACCCTTAGATGTACCATCCATGCAAGTTTGGTCATTATAGGGCTCAAAGTTACTTGGAAATGAATCCTACACCAAAAACTTTAACCTGTTCATTCGTCCAGAAAATGTAGGCCAGATTCAGCATCCGAAGCAAGTCTGGTAGTATGCATCCTAAGATGTACCATCCATGCAAGTTTGGTCATTATAGTGCTCATAGTAACTTGGAAATGAAACCTGCACCAAAAACTTTAACCTGTTCACTCAACCAGAAAATGTAGGTAAGATTCAGCATCCGAAGCAAGTCTGGTAGTATGCATCCTAAGATGTACCATCCATGCAAGTTTGGTCATTATCTAGGGCTCATCGTAACTTGGAAATGAAACTTGCACCAAAAACTTTCAGCTATTTCCTCAACCGGAAAATGTAGGTCAGATTCAGCATCCAAAGCAAGTCTGGTAGTATGCATCCTAAGATGTACCATCCATGCAAGTTTGGTCATTATAGGGCTCATAGTATCTTGGAAATGAAACCTGCACCCAAAACTTTAACCTGTTCACTCAACCAGAAAATGTAGGTCAGATTCAGCATCCGAAGCAAGTCTGGTAGTATGCATCCTTAGATGTATCATCATCCATGCAAGTTTGGTCACTATAGTGCTAATAGTTACTTGGAAATGAGACCTGCACCAAAAACATAAAGCTGTTCACTCATTCGTAAAATGTAGGTCAGATTCAGCATCCGAAGCAAGTCTAGTAGTGTGCATCCTAAGATGTACCATCCATGCAAGTTTGGTCAACATAGGGCTTATAGTTACTCGGAAATGAGACCTACACCAAAAACTGCACCAAAAATGTTAACCTGCTCCAAAAACATTAACCTGGTTATTTCTTTGCTGAAATTGCAGCATCTGAAACTTTGACTGGTACAATGAAACACACTAAAAACATCTTCCATGCATGTCTAATCAATATAGGACATAGAAGTACTTAAAAAGAAAACTGCTCCAAAAAACTTAACCTTAACCCGGGACACCGACGCCGACGCTGAGGGTATTACATAAGCTCCCCCAACTTCGTTGAGGTGAGCTAAAAATGCAGCTTTGAAATAAAAATTTGTTGTAAGGTCCTAAGTGATTTTGTTCGTAGACCTCAGCCCCTAGCCTATTACAACTGATCTCTAACCTTTTACTTTGAAATAAGGGGAAAACACTACAATATATTGGAGAAAAAAATACTTTATATTGGGAAAATTAATACTGTAGGAAAGTTCAAGACTAATAAACTGAATCATTTATTGTATTAATTTCTATTCATCACAAAAGGGTAACTTATTTTTTCAAATTCAAATGCAAAGTTCAGTAAAGATTGAGACTTACTGATTGAGCAGCGCCCTCTGTTGACACAACATCCATCCTGTTACATAGACATCTGGCCACAGATTCTTAACACTGGCTTCTCCCTGTGGTAATTGTGTCACTGCCTGAAACATATTACAATCCATAATATCAATTCACTGCTAAACTCTAATTTATTTACAGCTAAACCCTGGTCTATACATGTAAAACTTGAATTTATTACATACCTTGGATATTTCAAAGTAAATTAAAATTGAAATCTTTCTATTTTTACTCTAAGTATTATCTCTTGAAAATCTTTCTTTCAGCTCAATTTATTAACAAGTTCAAGATTATGAGGTTTGAGTTCCTGTGTCTAGCTTACAATACAGATGTTTGTATTGTTCTGTACAAATTGTCAAATTCAACAAACTTTCAATGTTTTATATCATACATTAAAATCAATTTTCAATCATGCCTATCAGTGTGATACATTGAATTTGACCAAGAAAAGCATCAAAGTTTTTTTCTGAAACTAACCTTGCATGTTGGACATGACACCGAGGTCTTTGTCTCTCTGGCCATCTTAGTCAGACATCCCTCACAGAAAGTGTGACCACAGTCCAGTATTAGAGGATTTCTGTGTTGCCGATTGTGTTCTTTAAGTAAAATAAAACGGATTCATATACAGGTTACCTTCATTACCTTGACATTGGCAGGACTATTCGAAAATGTTGGCATATCAAGAATAAAACTTGTCTTCCAAATTTTATCGTATAGCACAAAGACAAGTACATGGCTTCAATAAACAGCAGTTTGTGTATTTCAGCAATTCCTTTATATTCATTACAAAATCTAAGGAGTTATAAATAAAAAAAATCTTATTGGTCAAATGTGTTAATTCTCCAGAGGGAAAGCATTCT